>NW_026732959.1:80000-140000 GCF_028476545.2 Physella acuta | reverse complement strand
CAGTGTGCATCAGTTCAGTTGATGTAAGGTTCAAAATCTTCTGACGTTATTACATGAGAGTCACCTGAAACATACAGCAGCTTAGTGACTTACAGCACCTTAGTCACATACAGCATCTTAGTCACATACAGCACCTTAGTCTCATACATCATCTTAGTCACATACATTATCTTAGTCACATACATCACCTTAGTCACATACAGCATCTTAGTCACATACATCATCTTAGTCAGATACAGCACCTTAGTCACATACATCACCTTAGTCACATAACCTTAGTCACATACAGCATCTTAGTCACATACAGCACTTTAGTCACATACAGCACCTTAGTCACATACAGCACCTTAGTCACATACAGCACCTTAGTCACATACAGCATCTTAGTCACATACAGCATCTTAGTCACATACAGCACCTTAGTCACATACATGACATCATGTGACACTGCCCCACCATACAACACTGCCCCACCATACAACACTGCCCCACCATACAACACTGTCCCACCATACAACACTGTCACACCATACAACACTGTCCCACCATACAACACTGCCCCACCATACAACACTGCCCCACCATACAGCACTGTCCCACCATACAACACTGTCCCACCATACAACACTGCCCCACCATACAACACTGTCCCACCATACAACACTGCCCCACCATACAACACTGCCCCACCATACAACACTGTCCCACCATACAACACTGTCCCACCATACAACACTGCCCCACCATACAACACTGTCCCACCATACAACACTGCCCCACCATACAACACTGCCCCACCATACAACACTGTCCCACCATACAACACTGCCCCACCATACAACACTGCCCCACCATGTGACACTGCCCCACCATACAACACTGCCCCACCATACAACACTGACCCTTTGAATGACATCACGTGACACTGCCCCACCATACAACACTGCCCCACCATACAACACTGCCCCACCATACAACACTGTCCCACCATACAACACTGCCCCACCATACAACACTGCCCCACCATACAACACTGCCCCACCATACAACACTGCCCCACCATGTGACACTGTCCCACCATACAACACTGTCCCACCATACAACACTGCCCCACCATACAACACTGTCCCACCATACAACACTGTCCCACCATACAACACTGTCCCACCATACAACACTGCCCCACCATGTGACACTGCCCCACCATGTGACACTGCCCCACCATACAACACTGCCCCACCATACAACACTGCCCCACCATACAACACTGCCCCACCATACAACACTGCCCCACCATGTGACACTGCCCCACCATACAACACTGCCCCACCATACAACACTGACCCTTTGAATGACATCACGTGACACTGCCCCACCATACAACACTGCCCCACCATACAACACTGCCCCACCATACAACACTGCCCCACCATGAGACACTGCCCCACCATACAACACTGCCCCACCATACAACACTGCCCCACCATACAACACTGCCCCACCATGAGACACTGCCCCACCATACAACACTGACCCTTTGAATGACATCACGTGACACTGTCCCACCATACAACACTGCCCCACCATACAACACTGCCCCACCATACAACACTGCCCCACCATACAACACTGCCCCACCATACAACACTGCCCCACCATACAACACTGCCCCACCATACAACACTGCCCCACCATACAACACTGCCCCACCATACAACACTGCCCCACCATACAACACTGACCCTTTGAATGACATCACGTGACACTGCCCCACCATACAACACTGCCCCACCATACAACACTGCCCCACCATACAACACTGCCCCACCATGAGACACTGCCCCACCATACAACACTGCCCCACCATACAACACTGCCCCACCATACAACACTGCCCCACCATACAACACTGCCCCACCATACAACACTGCCCCACCATGAGACACTGCCCCACCATACAACACTGACCCTTTGAATGACATCACGTGACACTGTCCCACCATACAACACTGCCCCACCATACAACACTGCCCCACCATGAGACACTGCCCCACCATGAGACACTGCCCCACCATACAACACTGTCCCACCATACAACACTGTCCCACCATACAACACTGTCCCACCATACAACACTGCCCCACCATACAACACTGTCCCACCATGAGACACTGCCCCACCATGAGACACTGCCCCACCATGCAACACTGCCCCACCATACAACACTGCCCCACCATACAACACTGTCCCACCATACAACACTGTCCCACCATACAACACTGCCCCACCATACAACACTGCCCCACCATGCAACACTGTCCCACCATGCAACACTGCCCCACCATACAACACTGCCCCACCATACAACACTGCCCCACCATACAACACTGCCCCACCATACAACACTGCCCCACCATGAGACACTGCCCCACCATGAGACACTGCCCCACCATGCAACACTGCCCCACCATACAACACTGCCCCACCATACAACACTGTCCCACCATACAACACTGCCCCACCATACAACACTGCCCCACCATGCAACACTGTCCCACCATGCAACACTGCCCGACCATACAACACTGCCCCACCATACAACACTGCCCCACCATACAACACTGCCCCACCATACAACACTGCCCCACCATACAACACTGCCCCACCATACAACACTGCCCCACCATACAACACTGCCCCACCATGCAACACTGTCCCACCATACAACACTGCCCCACCATACAACACTGCCCCACAATACAACACTGCCCCACCATACAACACTGCCCCACCATACAACACTGTCCCACCATACAACACTGTCCCACCATACAACACTGCCCCACCATACAACACTGTCCCACCATGAGACACTGCCCCACCATACAACACTGCCCCACCATACAACACTGTCCCACCATACAACACTGCCCCACCATGAGACACTGTCCCACCATACAACACTGCCCCACCATACAACACTGCCCCACAATACAACACTGCCCCACCATACAACACTGCCCCACCATACAACACTGTCCCACCATACAACACTGCCCCACCATACAACACTGCCCCACCATACAACACTGACCCTTTGAATGACATCACGTGACACTGTCCCATCATACAACACTGCCCCACCATACAACACTGCCCCACCATACAACACTGCCCCACCATACAACACTGCCCCACCATACAACACTGCCCCACCATGAGACACTGCCCCACCATACAACACTGACCCTTTGAATGACATCACGTGACACTGTCCCATCATACAACACTGCCCCACCATACAACACTGACCCACCATACAACACTGCCCCACCATACAACACTGCCCCACCATACAACACTGTCCCACCATACAACACTGCCCCACCATACAACACTGCCCCACCATACAACACTGCCCCACCATACAACACTGCCCCACCATACAACACTGCCCCACCATGAGACACTGCCCCACCATACAACACTGTCCCACCATACAACACTGTCCCACCATACAACACTGCCCCACCATACAACACTGCCCCACCATACAACACTGTCCCACCATACAACACTGTCCCACCATACAACACTGCCCCACAATACAACACTGCCCCACCATACAACACTGCCCCACCATACAACACTGCCCCACCATACAACACTGCCCCACCATACAACACTGTCCCACCATACAACACTGCCCCACCATACAACACTGTCCCACCATACAACACTGTCCCACCATACAACACTGCCCCACAATACAACACTGCCCCACCATACAACACTGCCCCACCATACAACACTGCCCCACCATACAACACTGCCCCACAATACAACACTGCCCCACCATACAACACTGCCCCACCATACAACACTGTCCCACCATACAACACTGCCCCACAATACAACACTGCCCCACCATACAACACTGCCCCACCATACAACACTGTCCCACCATACAACACTGCCCCACCATGAGACACTGACCCACCATACAACACTGCCCCACCATACAACACTGTCCCACCATACAACACTGTCCCACCATACAACACTGCCCCACCATGAGACACTGCCCCACCATACAACACTGCCCCACCATACAACACTGCCCCACCATGAGACACTGACCCACCATGAGACACTGACCCACCATACAACACTGCCCCACCATGAGACACTGACCCACCATGAGACACTGCCCCACCATACAACACTGCCCCACCATACAACACTGCCCCACCATGAGACACTGACCCACCATGAGACACTGCCCCACCATACAACACTGCCCCACCATACAACACTGCCCCACCATGAGACACTGTCCCACCATGTGACACTGCCCCACCATACAACACTGTCCCATCATGAGACACTGTCCCACCATGAGACACTGTCCCACCATGAGACACTGACCCTTTGATAGCCTGATGTTCTCCAGTAACTGGCGCAGCTGCTCCACCGGCAAGCTTTGGACAGCTTGAAAAGCCTGGACAGCAGGGGACTGTAGGTCAGATTCTGTGGAACAACTATAGCATAAGTCATGTGGATCAATGATAGCCTCAGTCATGTGGATCAATGATAGCCTCAGTCATGTGGATCAATGACAGCCTCAGTCATGTGGATCAATGATAGCCTCAGTCATGTGGATCAATGACAGCATAAGTCATGTGGATCAATGACAGCAGGTCATGTGGATGAATGACAGCATAAGTCATGTGGATCAATGACAGCATAAGTCATGTGGATCAATGATAGCATAAGTCATGTGGATCAATGACAGCCTCAGTCATGTGGATCAATGATAGCCTCAGTCATGTGGATCAATGACAGCATAAGTCATGTGGATGAATGACAGCCTCAGTCATGTGGATCAATGACAGCCTCAGTCATGTGGATCAATGACAGCCTCAGTCATGTGGATCAATGATAGCCTCAGTCATGTGGATCAATGACAGCATAAGTCATGTGGATCAATGACAGCAGAAGTCATGTGGATCAATGATAGCAGGTCATGTGGATGAATGACAGCATAAGTCATGTGGATCAATGACAGCATAAGTCATGTGGATCAATGATAGCATAAGTCATGTGGATCAATGATAGCCTCAGTCATGTGGATCAATGATAGCCTCAGTCATGTGGACCAATGATAGCATAAGTCATGTGGATGAATGACAGCATAAGTCATGTGGATCAATGACAGCCTCAGTCATGTGGATCAATGACAGCCTCAGTCATGTGGATCAATGACAGCCTCAGTCATGTGGATCAATGACAGCCTCAGTCATGTGGATCAATGATAGCCTCAGTCATGTGGATCAATGATAGCCTCAGTCATGTGGATCAATGACAGCCTCAGTCATGTGGATCAATGATAGCATAAGTCAAGTGGATCAATGATAGCATAAGTCATGTGGATCAATGATAGCCTCAGTCATGTGGACCAATGATAGCATAAGTCATGTGGATCAATGATAGCATAAGTCATGTGGATCAATGATAGCCTCAGTCATGTGGATCAATGACAGCATAAGTCATGTGGATCAATGATAGCCTCAGTCATGTGGATCAATGATAGCCTCAGTCATGTGGATCAATGATAGCCCCAGTCATGTGGATCAATGATAGCATAAGTCATGTGGATCAATGATAGCCTCAGTCATGTGGATCAATGACAGCCTCAGTCATGTGGATCAATGATAGCCTCAGTCATGTGGATCAATGACAGCATAAGTCATGTGGATCAATGATAGCCTCAGTCATGTGGATCAATGATAGCCTCAGTCATGTGGATCAATGATAGCCTCAGTCATGTGGATCAATGATAGCCTCAGTCATGTGGATCAATGATAGCATAAGTCATGTGGATCAATGATAGCCTCAGTCATGTGGATCAATGATAGCCTCAGTCATGTGGATCAATGATAGCCTCAGTCATGTGGATCAATGATAGCCTCAGTCATGTGGATCAATGACAGCCTCAGTCATGTGGATCAATGATAGCATAAGTCAAGTGGATCAATGATAGCATAAGTCATGTGGATCAATGATAGCCTCAGTCATGTGGATCAATGACAGCCTCAGTCATGTGGATCAATGATAGCCTCAGTCATGTGGATCAATGATAGCCTCAGTCATGTGGATCAATGATAGCCTCAGTCATGTGGATCAATGATAGCCTCAGTCATGTGGATCAATGATAGCATAAGTCATGTGGATCAATGATAGCCTCAGTCATGTGGATCAATGACAGCCTCAGTCATGTGGATCAATGATAGCCTCAGTCATGTGGATCAATGATAGCCTCAGTCATGTGGATCAATGATAGCCTCAGTCATGTGGATCAATGATAGCCTCAGTCATGTGGATCAATGATAGCCTCAGTCATGTGGATCAATGACAGCCTCAGTCATGTGGATCAATGATAGCCTCAGTCATGTGGATCAATGATAGCCTCAGTCATGTGGATCAATGATAGCCTCAGTCATGTGGATCAATGATAGCCTCAGTCATGTGGATCAATGATAGCCTCAGTCATGTGGATCAATGATAGCCTCAGTCATGTGGATCAATGATAGCCTCAGTCATGTGGATCAATGATAGCCTCAATCATGTGGATCAATGATAGCCTCAGTCATGTGGATCAATGATAGCCTCAGTCATGTGGATCAATGATAGCCTCAGTCATGTGGATCAATGATAGCCTCAGTCATGTGGATCAATGATAGCCTCAGTCATGTGGATCAATGATAGCATAAGTCATGTGGATCAATGATAGCCTCAGTCATGTGGATAATTGAAACCACTAAAACATGTGAGATTGCATGAGGGATCAAATGCTTAGAATGTTGGTCTCATTTTGTAAAGTTCTTTTATCGTGGTATAGAGATATTATAATGTCAAAATACAAAAGTAAGCCAGTAATTCAGTTTTAATCACAATAAATAGCAAATAAATTATAATAATTTGGTTAAATTATAATTAGCCTACACCCTAAATACTATCAGTAAAATGACAGTCACACAGGTATGACAGTCACACAGGTATGACAGTCGCACAGGTATGACAATCCCACAGGTATGACAGTCACACAGGTATGACAGTCACATATATGACAGTCACACAGGTATGACAGTCACACAGGTATGACAGTCACACAGGTATGACAGTCGCACAGGTATGACAGTCGCACAGGTATGAAAGTTGCACAGGTATGACAGTCGCACAGGTATGACAGTCACACAGGTATGACAGTCACACAGGTATGACAGTCGCACAGTTGAGACAGTCACAGGTATGACAGTCACAGGTATGACAGTTGCACAGGTATGACAGTCACAGGTATACATACAGCTCACCTCAACTAAATGAATATTGAAACTCAATCATCTTGCCATCTCTCCTCTTGTTATTCGATAAACAAACTTTTACTAATGAATTTAATATTTAATTAGCTTAGAAAAGTTTGGACAATTAGGATGACATCTGTCAAGTTATTCCATGTTGACTTGCCACAAACAGACAAGGTAAACAAAATAAAAAATCTTCTCATGACAAATGAGGTCTGAACCAGTAGCCAGAGAGTAAATGTACATCAAACTTGTTGAATGTTGTAACAGAGAGATATTGGTGTATTTGATGGAGTGATAAACTGGAGATGGTTACCAAGTTTGTGGCTTGAAACTTGTTGCGGCACGCTGGTCCCTGGGTGCAGTTGGCTGTACATTGGCTGAAAGAAACAGCAGCAACAAAACTAAACATCAACAAAACTAAACAACAAAATCAAGAAAAACAAACTACAACAAAACCAAACATCAACAAAACCAAACAACATCAACAACCAAACATCAACAAAACCAAACAACAATATCAAGAAAAACAAACTACAACAAAACCAAACAACATCATCAACAAAACAAAACAACAACAAAACCAAACAACAAAACCAAACATCAACAAAACCAAACAACATCAACAACCAAACATCAACAAAAACAAACAACAACATCAACAAAAACAGACATCAACATTAACAAAAACAAACATCAACATCAACCAAACCTATCAACAAAACCAAACATCAACAAAACCAAACATCAACAAAACCAAACATCAACAAAACCAATCAACATATACAAAATGATATCTCTTCATTTATAAATGACATAATAACATCAGTTCACTAGTAAGTGACATCTCTTGGCCAGTCAATGTTGACCAGTCAATGTTGACCAGTCAATGAGGTCATCAAGACGTACCTGTTGTGGTTCCGGCCTGCTCATGGCCCCAGTAGTCCCATGGGCCTGTTGTGGTTCCGGTCTGTTCATGACGCCAGTAGTCCCATGGACCTGTTGTGGTTCCGGTCTGTTCATGACCCCAGTAGTCCCGTGGACCTCCCTATACTGGTTGACAAATGCACACCGTGGGCTGAGTTTGGCGTGTTCCACAAAAGGCAAATCTTGAGCGCACCATTTCTTGACTGTTTTACCACACACAAAACATTGTACCACATCCTCTCTACCTGCAAGACATTCTTTTAATTAGCTACACACAAAACATTGTACCACATCCTCTCTACCTGCAAGACATTCTTTTAATTAGCTACACACAAAACATTCTTTTAATTAGCTACACACAAAACATTGTACCACATCCTCTCTACCTGCAAGACATTCTTTGTTTTACCACACACAAAACATTGTACCACATCCTCTCTACCTGCAAGACATTCTTTTAATTAGCTACACACAAAACATTGTACCACATCCTCTCTACCTGCAAGACATTCTTTTAATTAGCTACACACAAAACATTCTTTTAATTAGCTACACACAAAACATTGTACCACATCCTCTCTACCTGCAAGACATTCTTTGTTTTACCACACACAAAACATTGTACCACATCCTCTCTACCTGCAAGACATTCTTTGTTTTACCACACACAAAACATTGTACCACATCCTCTCTACCTGCAAGACATTCTTTTAATTAGCTACACACAAAACTTTGTACCACATCCTCTCTACCTGCAAGACATTCTTTGTTTTACCACACACAAAACATTGTACCACATCCTCTCTACCTGCAAGACATTCTTTTAATTAGCTACCTGCTAGACATTCTTTTAATTAGCTACCTGCTAGACATTCTTTTAATTAGCTACCTGCAAGACGTTCTTTTAATTAGCTACCTGCCAGACATTCTTTTAATTAGCTACCTGTAAGAAATTCTTTTAATTAGCTACCTGCCAGACATTCTTTTAATTAGCTACCTGCCAGACATTCTTTTAATTAGCTACCTGCTAGACATTCTTTTAATTAGCTACCTGCAAGACATTCTTTTAATTAGCTACCTGCTTGATATTCTTTTAATTAGCTACCTGCTAGACATTCTTTTAATTAGTTACCTGCAAGACATTCTTTTAATTAGCTACCTGCAAGACATTCTTTTAATTAGCTACCTGCCAGACATTCTTTTAATTAGCTACCTGTGAGACATTCTTTTAATGAGCTACCTGCTAGACATTCTTTTAATTAGCTACTGTAAAAGCTTTCTCTGACCAAAGGCTAAAGGTGAACATCTCACAAGTGATCTGTGTCAAGTCAATTTAAAGCTTGAACAAAATTAACAAGCTCATTATCAGCAGTTAATGTCACTAGTCTGACAAATGTATGTGTTGGGAACATGACAAAAGGGTTACCAGTATAGAAAAATCCTGCAGCAGCCAGATGGTCTGGGCTAACTGGACAGGTTTTGGGCCAGGTGTGAAATGTTTCAAGTCTGCTGCTGTAATCCTGCATCCTGACATTTGTCTGCTGTGTTTCAGGGACCATTTCAACATTGGTTGACTCTGGCTTTAGTTTATACCTGACATAAGATTAACTTCATTAACATCTGACACAAGATTAACAGATGATGGTTATCAAATTGAAAACAAATAAAAGGCAGATAAGGTTAAAAACAAACAAACCCCAAATAAAAACAACCAAACCCTAAATAAAAACAACCAAACCCTAAATAAAAACAACCAAACCTTAAATAAAAACAAACAAGCTACAAAATAAATACAAACCCTAAATAAAAACAACCAAACCTTAAATAAAAACAAACAAACTACAAAATAAATACAAACCCCAAATAAAAACAACCAAACCCCAAATAAAAACAACCAAACCCTAAATAAAAACAACCAAACCTTAAATAAAAACAACCAAACCCCAAATAAAAACAAACAACCCCTAAATAAAAACAACCAAACCCTAAATAAAAACAACCAAACCCTAAATAAAAACAACCAAACCCCAAATAAAAACAAACCAAACCCCAAATAAAAACAAACCAACCCTAAAATTGTTTTCACACGATCACTGTCCGGGATTGGAATATTCAAATGGCCACAGCACCCCCGTACAAAAGGACAGTCTGGATAATGGCGTCGATGTTCATCTTCTACCACATCCCCCGTTTCCCAGCCCCTCAAAGTATTCAAACAGAAAACACACTTGACACGGTCGCCAGGTCCAATGAAAACAAAACCATTTTTAGCCAAACTGGCAGGATCCACAGGGTAGACGTCAGGCCAGCATCCCGAAAATGTTTGCAGCCTTTCCTTCTCATCGTGGAACCTGGGGTCACTAGCCCTGACGGGAGCTGGGCTGGCTGCTGGCGGGGTCTCATCAAAGGGCTCAATAAAAGTTCCACCTGCCGGCCGCTGCACAAACACTCTCTCATACTCCAGGATCATCTCCCCATGGTCAGTCTCATGAAAGCCACGGATCATCTGTACAGGATACAATCTCTCTTCATCTGGTCCAATGTCATGGCCAGTTTCCATTTGCTCAGAACTATGGCCATCTTGATTCATATTACATTGGATGTATTCCTGCTTGAAACAAACCAATCAAGTTGTACAATCTCTACTTTTGTCCATGTAATGAATGTAACTTGTTGGTATGAAGATCAAGAGATTTGAATAGGCTAGTATCTGTTACAAAGTGCATTCTTCAGAGTTGCCTGAGCTGATTTCTTAGTCCAGATAGCCATTACATTTTTTAAAACACAATGACTGAAAATAGACAAGTCACCAGCCTGATCTGAGAGAAAGAAAAAAAATTTGGTGCAAAGGAAAAGATTTAAAACCAGAAACTATACACACACACTCCCTTGCCAATAGGTAACTCAACAAACTCGGTGTTCATTTAAAAAATATGTATGCCTTCTATTCTGTCAGATTTTAGTTCACTTTGAAAATATTTTCCCTAAAAAACAGAAATTTTTTGCTGGTAAAAATGCAGCTGCTGTTGTTCCATTAAAATATTTTGTTCTGGAGAACAGTTACAAAAGTTATTAGCTGTTTACTATGCAGATGTGTATGTTATATTTTAATTAAAATAACAAGAGTCCTGCTTTACAAAGTAGTGTTTTAGACTTTAGAAATAAGTTACACTTAGTCAAGAATAGTTATTTTAAAATTTAGTTTTAGTACATTTAATAGTTTTGTACAAAGTTGAGCGGTCATTTCAAAACTATATAGGTAACCAACAGAGTTGGGTGGACTCAGGGACAGTCTATTGACTTGAACCGGGATTTGAACTCGAGACTTAGGGTTAGCAGTCCAGCTCTCTACTGCTAGACCACTCCGTCCACCATAGGCGGTTAACTATAATAATTAAGGTTACAGCTATAATAGAACATGCTTGGTTTGGGGTTTGCGTTGACATTAGCAAGTGATGGTTTTAGGAATCTAAAATCTGCAGAAACTAGTAATGTAACAGAAAGGAGGTGATTAATAATAAAATTTTAGTAATTATTTTGCAATATATGAGGATTTTGAATCTTAGATTACAATTATTTATGTTTTAAAAGCTACAAAAATGTTTAATGTTCCTGTTTTTAAACAATTTTATTAAAACATTTTCAGTAGGTCGACTAATAAATAAAGATTAGAGTTGTTTTTATCAGATGCAACCAAGCTTGTTGACTTAGCAGCCATCTTTTTAAAGTTTTTTTTTTAATATTTGGTAGGTCCTAATAGCCCTATACTCACTGCTATAGTATTTTTTATTTAATAAAATTTAAGGGGAAACAACAGATGACAGCTGTTTAATATAGCGAATCTTGCTCTCTCAAATGTCAAAGACTGCTGAAAGTGTTTAAAGTTAATTTCTAGTCTATAGAGTTATTTACTATTTAGGTCTGGTCTAATTAGTATTTAGACTTTGCATTGGGTTTATTAAATTATTTAAATTAATAATTTATTCAATTAGATATGCCTATCTTATTTAAATTATTTTTGGTAATCTATTGGTTTAGGTACGTAAAATCATGAGAGGCTATTAATGTGAAAGAAAGGTCATTCCTTAAATTTTTGTTATTATTTCACATTTTAGGAGGATTTGTGTTTTAAAAATTACAAAAATGTTTCATGTAGGCCTACCTGTTTTTTTTTTAAACATTTTATTAAAACTTTTCAGTATTAAATAAAGATTAGTGATGTTTTCATCGGTGAACGGAAAAAAAGTCACAGGAAAAAAAACACAGAAAAAAAGTCACAGTTTTTGCTAGGGAAAAAAGTCACGGAAAAAAAGTCACAATGGAAAAATTTTATCGGAAAAAAATCACAGAAATAAAGTCACAGAAAAAGTCACAAAAATCTTTTTAGAAATATTTTTATTTATTTGTTAATAATTGTAAAATTTAGTATGTTTATTGTTGTGGGTTGTATTTTTTGATAGCATAAATTATTTATAGACGTTAAAAGCATTATGGTTTATAAAAATTTTAAGTAAAATTACTCTAAGATAATTTACACAACAATCTCAACTTTTGTTACGTATTAGTTAAAAAACGCGGTAGTATAAGTTAACTATAGAAGAAATTTAGGCACATCATTGTGTTTTGCATATATTTTGCCGTAGGCTATTCTCTGGTCGGCCTCCTCTCAGTAGGCACTGTCCGAACATGTTTTGTGTTGTTGACGTTTTGTGTGAATGACAGCCTTTGAACCTTGTCGGCTCTCTGTTTTGATCCTAAGTTTTGTTATGTAATGAGCGTGATAAATGTGGGCAGTAAAGGTGGTTGAACTAAGCATAACTATTGTTGCGATGAGTTGAGCGCAGTAATTTAAATGACCTTACCATTTCACGGTAATTGAATTTTTAAAAAAACATGATGAAAACCATGGACATTCTATTAAATGCTATACATATTATGTTTAACATAATTACAATCTACATAATTCATAATAAATATTTTTAGATGAATTATAAAAATTACTATGCGTATACAACTTACACACATTACATTACATTTAATTAATCCTAAGTTAATTTGCAACCTCTGAATATTTAATACATAAAAGTATTAACGAATTCCATGCAAATATATATTTGTGACTTTTTTCCTGTGACCTTTTTCCTGTGACTTTTTTTCTGTTTTTTTTTTCCTGTGTTTATTTTTCCTGTGACTTTTTTTCCTACAATCGTTTTCATCAGACGCCATCAAGCTCGTTTTCTTCAGCAGTCATCTTGGTTAAGTTATCATTAGAGATTCAGGGGAAACCACTCTAATTTACAGATGGCCGCTGTTTATAAAGCCAAACTTGTTCTCAAACATTACAGTTTAAAGTTGATTTCTGGCCTATATTGATTTGTTAGACAATGATTTTGGTTTATTTTTCAATTATCTATTATATGTAATACAAATATATCACAATACAGATCTACTTGTATTTATTAGTATTTAAACTATTTAAGCCATAGTAATGAGTCACCTTTCTTTCACGTTACAATGCAGACCATTGGCCGGATGAACACATTGTCAGACACTGGTAAAAAAAAGCGGTAATCTATCAATCATTTTAGGTCCGTAAAATTGGCTTAGGATAGTAATATGCTAAAAAGTTGCCTCATTGTTGAGGCTTTAAATTACTTTAATAGAAGCATATTAATATTGTGATATTTTGTGTCAAATATTAATATTATAGATAACTGAATAATAAACCAAAATCAATGGCTACATAAAAACATATACATCTATCAATATATAATATATATATAGTATATAGTCTAGAAATGAACTTGAAACAGCAGTGTTTACGAGCAAGATTAGCTAGAATCTAGATCTATATACTGCAGCCATCTGTAAATTAGTTCCCCTGAATCTCTAATTATGATTTTACTAAAGTAAATGAGCTTGGTTGCATAAAATATCGCGTCTTTATTTTTTACTGAAAAGTTTTAATACAATTGTTTAAAAACAGGTAGATTCTACAATCTACATTAACATTAATAAACTTAGTGTGACTTTCAAAACATAAATCCTCCTAAAAATGTAAAATAAATTTTTAAATATTATTAATGAGTCACCTTTTTTTTCACATTTCTAGATCTAGTTTCGGCCGATTTTATGTAGAGATCTAGATCTAGATCTAGATTCTCTAGATCTAGATTCTCTAGATCTTATGTCAGACTAGGCCTAGGGTGGTAAAACCTAAGTTTAGCGTCGTGTATTCCAACGAAGCTAGAAATCTAGTAATGTGCGGTGAAAGTTTTACCCAGACTAGATCTACTAAAACGATAGATTACCCAAAAAATCATCTTTATCACTACAGTACTACTAAGTTCTAGATCTAGTCTAGGAGTCTAGATCTAGATTTTCTAGAGACTAGAGATATACTACACTAGTTTTATATTTCTAGAATCTAGACCTAGATCTAGTTCTAGATCTAGATCTAGATCTAGATCTCCTAAACTTTAATCTAGATCTAGATCTTGCCAGAATTACAATAATAAATTTACCATCAACGACCAAATAAATGGAAAATAATTGAAAATATACTAGATCTAGATCTAAAATGATTTAATCAATGATGTTATTGTTGGAAGTAAAGGTAATCTCACGATATAGAGTCGTCAATTAGAATCTATCTGGTAATGTTTGTTGAGTTTCGGTAACATTTGTTACTGTAAAACATAGTTTATTTGACCGTTGAAATAAAAATAAAGTTAATGTTTTAACTTAATGTAATGTTGAATTGACAGAAAATTAGCAAAAATCTACATATTTTCAATAAAGTCGAGTGTAGTAATCAATGTTTTTTTTTGTTATTAAAGAAACAGAAAAAAATTGCAGAAGATTTGCGACAACTAGATTCTAGATCTAGATATCTAGATTTAGTAAAAAAAAATCAGTCGATTAGAGATTTACTAAAGTTAAAAGTAGTAAGACAGTAAGAAGAACTAGAACAATATTGAGTTGCAGCAATAATTAGCACATACACTTAAAATAATTAGAAATACAAAATAATTAGCAAAACAGTATTTAAAATGCAACTAAAATCAATCCATGCATATTTTAAAAGTTAAAACATTATGTATTAAAAATAATATGGCGGCAAATAAATTATGATTTACAGTATTTCCGGTGGTTTCCTGAACGGCTCGGCAGACTACGCCATGGTTTTACTGTTTTTTACTGCTGTACAATTCCGGAATAATAACCGGCTCTAGATCTATATCGTGATTTTATTGAAATAAAAGTATTAAAAGTAGTAGTTAATCGGCCATCTTTTACTTTTAGATAAAATTAATTAATCTAAAATAGTTTCCCTTTAGATATATCTATATATTAATCTTATACTTATACAACTAAAACTCAAGTTTGTTTACCTGTTTGAATATTTATTTGTTTGGTTACAGGAGAAAATCTGCACTATGTAGTATAATTATTTCAAAAAAATTGTTCTCTACTTAATTACGTATTGTAGGCCTACAGCTAATTATAGTAATTACGTAATTAGGTAGAGAACAATTTTTTAAAAACAAACTGTTAATCACAAATTAATTTAAAGACGTTAGGCTAATTCATTTATTGATATATTCATTGGTTTGTTTAATAAATGTTAGAATGAACAGCCATTTACAATTACATTTTATAGAGCAAACAACGTATGTGTATATATGATCGGAGTTAAATACAGCGTCCACCAAAGGGCTCATCCATAAATGACGTCACGCTTTTTTGACGATTTTTACCTCCCCCTCCCCTCCGTCACACATCGTCACAAAAAGTCAGACCCCCTCCCCCTAAAATGACGTCACACCTCAGCCTACAACCCCCCCCCAATGAATTTTTCTTAAAACATCGATATTTTCCAAAATCTTGTCTGAACTCTGTCAAGATAGAGTATTTTAATCAATTCCTATTAGTTTTCTAACATTGCTTTTTTATAATGCAAAAGTGTGACGTCGTACCATCTGAACCCCCTCGTCACACACCGTCACAAAATTACGGACCCCTCCCCCCTGTGAGTGTGACGTCATTTATGGACGACCCCAAAGGGAGATTGGGGTGACATATTGGGAAATTTCAAAACGATATATATATATATATATATATATATATATATATATATATATATATATATATATATATATATATATATATATATATATGTATATGTATATATATGGGAAAAAAACTAAACTAAACACAAACACAAAGTCAAATGCAAACGCATATTTTGGGGTGGGGGGGGGGTGACACCATGAGCTAACCCACGACTATGAGAGAGATTTAACTATCACATTTGTGGCAATAAATGTTTCAGGGGAATTAGATCTAGATCTAGACTATAATCAGATCCTCAAAAAAAAAAAAACCATATCGCTATTGATTTTAAGTGAAGGCTTGGCGTAATTATATTATACTTAATTAAGCCTGTGTTAGTTTCTGAGAGCAGGAATGCTACAGACAACCACAAAAAGGCCATCTAGATCTATATTTAAACAATATATTTAGAGTTAGTTAATAGTAAACTGACAGATTACCTGATGTTGAAATACTAGACTAGATACTAGATAGATACTAATTTTTGGAAAACCCGATTGTGCTTGTGAAGGTGACAAAACATGCAAAGAATATAAATTAACTTTAAAAAAAAAAGAATAGATCTAGAATCTATATTCTAGATCTAAATTTTAAAACGAATTTTTTTTAAAATTAAAATTGTTTTGATGTAACATATTTTTTGTTTAGTTGTCAATAGCCGAATAAACACAAAGTGGCTACGCAGTACGGTCGGTTTTTAGTATTTACGAATTCTGTAGAACGCATTCTGAAAATAGGTATCGGGAATACTTTTCAACAATGGATTAATCAGGGGTCTCCAAACTTTTCAGTCCGAGGGCCGCATTAACTATCAAATTTCAGTTCGGGGGCTGGTTTCTTCCAGGCATGTCTTTGATTTTTCTGGGCAAACATCCTCAGCCATCACCAACAAACGATTTTTCCTTGGATGAGAGGACTTCGCGGGCCGCATACGGCCCGCGGGCCGTAGTTTGGAGACCCCTGGATTAAATGGACAAACACGTAGTAAGACGTCACCGTCGTAGTGACATCGGATCAGTGTTTCTTCCAGACTTTTTTTCTCAGGGGGGGGGGCACTGTTAAAAGTATATATTTTCTATATAAATTATATAAATTTCATTTCGTTCGGGGTGGGGGGGGGGGGGGCGGTAAAAATTTTTCGGGAGGGGGGGCGGTAAAGAGTTGTCAGGGGGGGGGGGGAAGAGATGACTTGAAGAAACTCTGCATCGGTTCAATGTCGTAAGGAATATGATCAATCAGAACACTCAACTCAGCAATGTTTGAAATATGTACTCATGTTTACACAGGGGAATAAATAGCTTGTTGATGTTATAGTTTTATTATGGTGGCCGGAAAGAACCGCAACGGAAAAAAGAGCAACGGAAAAAAGCGCAACGGAAAAAGCGCACACAGAAAAAAAGCGCAAAGAGAAAAAAGCGCAAACGGAAAAAAGTGCAAAGACATAAAAGCGCAAACGGAAAAAAGCGCAAAGAGAAAAAAGCGCACACGGAAAAAAGCGCAAACGGGAAAAAGCGCAAACAGAAAAAAGCGCACACAGAAAAAAGCGCAAACAGAAAAAAGTGCAAACGGAAAAAAGCGCAAACAGAAAAAAGCGCACACAGAAAAAAGCGCACACAGAAAAAAGCGCAAACGGAAAAAAAGCGCAAACAGAAAAATTTGCAACCAGAAAAAACACAACGAAAAATGTGCAAAAGAGAAGTTAAGCACAAAGACCATATATACGCAATATATATATATATATATATATATATATATATATATATATATATATATATATATATAATTGCGTATATAATCCCATATTCTTAGATGTATCACCTTATTTTATAAAACAGAGTTATTTATATGTAAACAATGTCTGCGCTTGGATTTATTTATCGGGGCACGGGTTTACCTACACTACCGCATGAAGCCTAATCCTAATAATGAGGTAGAACACACTTTGGTGACCGTCCAGGTGTCAGGGACGTAGATGGGCGCTCTCGGGAGCCCCCGATTACACTACCGCAGGGTCATCGCGTACTGCCCCTGGCTACTTAAAACTAACTTAAGCGCCTTGGTGCTTACAAGATAACCTATGGCGCCAAATTGCACCATGCCGGGACTCCGGCGAACGCGCCTGATTAGTTTTTGTGAGCGACTATAACGCTCAATCTTATCCATTGTCTATCGCACTGTTTAGAACGGACGTAGGCGCCATTGCGCTCACGGGAAAGCTCAGGGCGCCAGTTCGAAACCTGCAGAGGTGCTGTTGCCATGGCAACCATATTTTCAGAAGAGTCCCTGGTGTATGCAAATATTTTCCCTTAAGTACCCTAACTTATACATACACACATACATTTTTTAAAAAGGCTTATTAATTAAGACGTTTTTTTCCGGAGCCAACCCCCTTAACTATTTTTATAATTCAAAACTGCAGCTTTAAATGTGCTTTAAATTTTTCTACCCTTTTGGGCACCCCCCCTCAGTTCGGCGCCCGGGGCGTCCTTCCCCAAACACTAGCTACTCCACTGCCATGTGCAGTACGCCAGATCAACGGACCCCGTGTGCCCAGTTAACCGCTGGGAAACTCGGGGCGCCTATCTGTACTCTATGACCCTGTTTTGATTTAGTCAACGATTATAGTAGCCCACCAAAACCTTAGTGTATGGCGCTCTTTAAAACGAACAAAGACTTCATAGTGAACATGGCGAGCCCTGGACGCGCCTGTTCATACGACCGCCGGGGCGCTGGAGGACGCCCATTTTTTAATGAGCCTATGATGCTCCGGGTTAAACGACAGCCGAGTACAGTTAGACCGTTGAATCTGTAGTATCCCTGACTCGCCGTGCAAAAAGGGATCAAATGTGATTAGAAAGCCACCGATGAGCTCTGAAAGTATGTAATATATCTTGATACTTTTAAATTTAAGATTGTTTACATGTTTGTATAAGTATTTATTTATTTATTGTCGATTCCAATCTGCGCAATGTTTAGAACTTTAAGATAAGTATTTATGTAGAGAAAAATGTTGTGCACCATATCTATTTAAATTAAATTAATGATATATATTCAAATGTTAAAACACACTTTTAATTATAACAATTGCATGAGAACAAACACTTCCAACAAATATAACTTGGCATTCAATGCGGACAGACAGAGAGAGAGAGAGAGGTGCGAACGTGGGGTTTTATAGATTTAGATAAAGCTAAATTTTCAATTGGCTATAACTTTAACGACACGTCTAAGATTTTTTTAAAAATTACATTTTTGTCAATTTTCTATAGGATACTATTGAAAGATGATCTAATTCGAGAATACAATTATTCAAATGAATGTATCTAGATCTACTGATAAACAAGTTTTAAGCCATAGCTCTGTCGGAGAACAATTAGACTTAGAATTTAGGCCATTCTATGTCATACTAAAACTAATTAGTTTAAAACATTTTGAAGACACGTTTCATTGTTTTTCTTTTTATGAATCTTTGTTTCTATGCAGAACACAATGCATAATAAACCGGGAGTGATCTCCCCAAAACTTTCTCGAATATTCTTATATAAAATAACAGGGGATGGGAACTCGGGCTATAGACATGATTTTTAATCCATTTTAAATACTTAAAGTTTTAAAAATAGAATAAAATCTCGTAGACAAAAGAGTTGCACTCCAAGTGAACGCTAAATAAAAAAGTGCATAATAGTGCGCAATATTATTAGTACTTTAAAAAGTTACATTAGTTTTTTGAGAAATCGGAAATAGCGTGAATTAGTACTTGCGGTCAACGAAAATTACTCAAAATTTGACAGAAGGTAGAGAATTAGATCTTTTACTTACATGTGAAATTTCATGTATCTATCTGAAATAGTACTCAAGTTATAGGCTTTTGAAAAATTCAAAGTAGAAAAAGTACCACTTCCGGTTATCGGAAATCGCTCAAAAATTGATACGGATCTACGATTTTGATAAAATACTTATATATGAAATTTCATCAACCTAGCTGTAACGGTACTTAAGTTATCGTGTTTACACAGACACACAGACATACGGACAAGATTGCAAAATTATGTTTTTCCGTATCAGTGAGATGTAAAACGTCGAGATTTGTAAAAATCTCGATTTTTTTTTTTGCACGATTACAAGACTTTCTCTATACTTCGTATATACGAGAAAGTAAAAATGATGTCTGGTATACTGGCTTTCACTAGCGAACCAAAATCAAAAACGTTCCCAGCATGACTGAAGCTCCGTCCAAACAAACTGCAGAAACCATTTAACAAGAAAGATTATTCTTCTTTGGAGTAGTCATTTACAAGTTTCTTTATATCAATGACCTTAGTTGTTGTGATCTTCCTTCATCACGTTGTTTTTTCTTAAAAAACTTAGCTTTGATTGTAAACATCAGCTGGTCTCGCGGAATTTTGCCTATGTCTTTGCTCGTGTCCTCTGTTCTGTACAAAAGGACAGTCTGGATAATGGCGTCGATGTTCATCTTCTACCACATCCCCCGTTTCCCAGCTACTCAAAGTATTCAAACAGAAAACACACTTGACACGGTCGCCAGGTCCAATGAAAACAAAACCATTTTTAGCCAAACTGGCAGGATCCACAGGGTAGACGTCAGGCCAGCATCCCGAAAATGTTTGGATTCTTTCCTTCTCATCATGAAACATGAGGTCACTGTCCCTGACAGGAGCTGGGTTGGGTGCTGGTGGAGTCTCATCAAGGGGTTCAATAAAAGTTCCACCTGCCGGCCGCTGCACAAACACTCTCTCATACTCCAGGATCATTTCCCCATCGTCAGTCTCATGAAAGCCACGGATCATCTGTACAGGATACAATCTCTCTTCATCTGGTCCAATGTCATGGCCAGTATCCATTTGCTGTCGTCTGGTGCCTTTCATAGACTGGAACCGTTTCAACACTTGTCAGGATCTGCATGGACAATCCATTTCATAGGATAAAGGCATTGCATATATATAAAATATGTCTATCAATACAAGAAACAAGTCTCCAACATAAAAGCAAGGTCCCCAACACAAGACAGACACAAATCTCCAACAATGTTTCTTCCAGACTTTTTTATCTGGGGAAGGGGGGGGGGGGTACTGGGAAAAAAATGGGGGGGGGGGGTGGGCGGACACTATTAAAAGTATATATTTTCTGCATGAATTCCTTACATGTCGTACGGGGGGGGGGGGGAGGTAGACTATCTTCGAGCTCTCCCCCCCCCCCACCCGCAGAGATGCCTGGAAAAAAACACTGATCTCCAATACAAGATACAATAATATCAATACAAGGCACAAGTCTCAAACACAAGTCTCCAGCACAAGATACAAGAAAACTAAGCAGAGCTGTGTTTAGAGCTGTATGTGGTTGAACTGTCAGCAGATATTGATGGAGAATTGATCGGCTGCATCAGTGAACACACGTTGTTATAGGTAATCAATAGTTCTGTCTGCCTCTGGTACACAAGATCTCATCTACAAGCAGAATCAGCTGCAGGAACTTGTTTGGATGGAGGGGGCTGGGGAGTTGTTCTGGTTTGGATGGAGGGGGCTGGGGTGGTGTTCAAGTCTGCTCGGTTCAACCAGCCGTGACTTCAGAAGTCCACGAGGTTTTTATTGACAGGCCGTCCCTGTCTAATTCTCCAGCCGATGCTACTTAGTAACTCATTACAAAGGCTACTGAAAGAGGAAGTGAATGGGGAAACTACCCGTGGGTTTCTCCACCCACCGATCATGGCCAGTATCCTTAGAGAAAGACGTTTTTTAACATGTATAGGTGGGTCAAAGTCGACACTAAACTCACGTATTTTACACATTGGAACACATTGTGTATTTTACAGGCAGATGTGTAACGCCTTATAAATCTAAGAACAGATGTTTTATTTAGGATTGTATGGATGGTAAGCAAAACTTCCAAAGACGTAAAAACTGTCCCTGCTAAAATAACCTTTTCAATCAGTCGAGTCAAATCACCGACGAGAAAGGCATCTGACAAATGGTCATCGACAAGTAAACTCCCGATATAAAGGTTCCCGTATCAAGAATGTGACAAATACGCCCCAGTCAAAAGTGCTACTACAGATTAACAAAAGGATGGGCTATTAATTACAGAATAACGAAAACTCATGGCGAAAATTTTTGTTTAATTTTTTTTTAAACTACACCCCTCCCCCCCCCCCACACACACACAACGATATAAGACTGCCTACGTCATTAATTCGGTTTAATAACACCAACTAATGCACTCACCTCATTAGGCTAGCATCACAATGGTCTGTGCAGTCAAGTACTGTTATTAATACATTTCTCCACAGTTTTAAACCGCCCGATCAAGCTAAATACGACAATTTAAAAATACGAGCGGGCATCCCCAAAGATAAAAATAACCTAGTCTGATCAGATTCCGGAATACCGTATTAACTGAGTCGAATTTTCCAGTGCATGTAGGCGTAAACAGGCGTGGGGACGTCCAACACCGTGGCGTAGGCGGGATTTTATTATGTAGAGGATGGGGGGAGTGTGGGTTCAAATATTTTTCCCTATAAATACACCACACTACTCTATATTTCCCCTCAATTATTTCTGAAAGTTTCCTTCCATTTCAATTACAAGACCAAACGGAAATCGTTTAAAAAGATTTTTTTTTTTTAAAGATGGAACTAGATATTTAGGTTGTGTTCAGTTGTAGTCACGGGATGATGTCAAATGATGGAACTTCCACTTTAGCAATGGTCCTAAATCTACACTCGCCAAAAAAAAACAACAATTTAAATTCTTTTTAGATAAAAGCAAGATGACCCGCAAAAAAATATTTTTTTTTCTGTTATAATTATAATCACTGGGACAGCGGCTTAGCTAGGATTTTCGAACCCCTAAGAAAAAAATTATCAGTGGGCTTTTTCGAAAGGTAATTACGATTGAGAGTTTTTAATTAATACTAGACCACACGTTATCCTTGGATAACTGAGATATTGGGGGGTCATCAATACATGACGTCACGTTTGTTTGACGATTTTGTATCTTCCCTCTCCCCTCCCTACTGTCTCACACCGTCACAAAAAGCCGGTCCCCACATTAAAACAAGGTAATTAAAAAGTCTAGTGACAATTTTAGCGCAATTTCCTTATGTTATCTAAAAATCAAGAGCAGGGTTAGTAAAACCATTGGTTAAAATACATGTTTTATTTACAACGAGCCGACCCGCAGCGTATCATACGCCGCTATTTAGTTGTTTTATTTTCTACTTTTCAGTAATTCATAATTTGTAAATTCGACAGTACCAATGCTGCCACTGAAAATATTTGCTTTAAAACACTAACCCCCCCCCCCCCCACTTTCCCCTAACCCTGACCCTACACCCCCCCCCCCCCCCCCCCGTGAAAGCAGCCTCCTCTTAGTTATTTCTTAGTTACCTCCTGTAAGTTTAAAATCGAACTAAATTATCTGCCCCTAATAGAAACCCGGCTGTACGGCTCTTCGATTTGTAAACATTTAGCTTTGTAAAAATTTAGAGTGAACACCGTTCACCAGACAATGTTGGGGTGGGGTGGGGGGTAGTAGTGATAGAGAGAAAGAGAGGGGACTGCAAGGAGGCGCTTGCAGCTTGTTTTCTAACTGATCCCAGAAGAGAATTATATATATAGATAGAGTTACATGACTAAAAACCATTGCGCGCCTAGCTACTGAACGTGATGACGCAGCCATTGAACGTGATGGCGCAGCTATTGAACGTGATGACGCGTGTTGGATAAAAATGCCTACTAATTCGGTCCAAATTTTAATTAATTCAAAAAAAAAATTTGTGACCGAACGAAAGGATATTTTTTTAAACTTTCTTCGGCAATATTGTTCTAAATTATGGCAGGAATCGATTGGTACATGTTTCAAGTCGCTAAGTGGTCTGGTTGCCGAGATATGGGCCAAAAACTGCATTTTTGTCGAGGTTTTTTTTGGCTTTTCCGGGAAATCCATGAAAGAAACCCGGAATTTTTTTGGCCTATGTTCATCCTCGTAAATTGCTTAACATAATTGCTTTTGGAACTAGTCCTCGATATTGCTTCGTTGGGGAGGAGGTACGACTTAAAGCTGCGGACACACATCCATTCATTCATACATCCAGAAATGACGGGTTAATAAACGCAATTCTCCAGAATGGAAATTGCGCTAAAAAGCTTAACACTTCAGCCAACATGTTTTTGTCTTTTAAAAACATCGATTTCTGTTGAACATGGATCTGACCACAATACGAAGGGGTTAATTTTTAGAGATGGCCACCGTTGTCATAGTTACCAAGATTTTCACACCAATATTTTTAGTGGAAACACAAGCAGATGTACCTTAAAACAGCTATAGAGAAACAATTGTTTCCTATTGTAAGCCTTGACAGGGGGTACCTATATTTACGTCCATTGGCTTATATAAATTATCTATTATCATGTCAGTGCAAGTCCGGCTAAACCCAGACTGGTTAAACCCTGATCTTAGTCTAAACTAAATTAAACACACAAGAAAAAAAGAATCAAATTTATTATAAATTAATTCAAAACTAAAAAAAAAAAAAAACAACTAAAGGCTACAAAACTAAATACAACACAACATAAACAAAACAAAACCTTCAAAGAAGGGTGGCAAGATTAACTCTTAAATAACAGTCCGCATGTAGTTCACAGAACAAACTTGTAAAAACCTGTAAACACCAGGTCACTCACTGAGCGTTAAACTACTAGCTCAATGGACACAGTTAATTATCAAACTGAACATGAGGCTCTCATAAAAAAATAAATTTACATTGATCCAAGACTAAACGCAGACCATCATACCACCTCGTGATGTGAAACTACAACCATTGAGACTTCTCAAACAACGTCTAAATACTTAGTCACTCCATAGACAAATAATGCAAACTATCAAAAAGAGAAATATAATTTTAAAAAAATTCATAAAAAACATTTTAATAAAAAGCTTTTATATAATAATGCACTAAAAAGTAGAAAATAAATTATAGACTACTATTAAATAACTATAAAGAAAAGCGTGGGTGTCTTCCGTAACATTAGTAAAGGTATCCAATAGATACTAAAGTGACCCACGCTTTTCTTTATAGTTATTTAAATAGTAGTCTATAATTTATTTTCTACTTTTTAGTGCATTATTACATAAAAGCTTGTTATTAAAAGTTTTTTGTGAATTTTTTTCAGTACTTTACATGTTTTATTTACAATTCAGTTACATGACTAAAAACCATTGCGTGATGACGCGTGTGGTGTGGTTCGATAGACATGCCTACTAATTAATTTGGTAAAAATTTTAATTAATTCATAAAAAATTAATTAGGCATCAAATTAAGTCAAATTTAATTTCAGATTGCATTGTCTTCATGTCTTGACCCACGTGCCAACTGTG
Source organism: Physella acuta (assembly GCF_028476545.2). NCBI lineage: Eukaryota > Metazoa > Mollusca > Gastropoda > Physidae > Physella > Physella acuta. The sequence goes on along the minus strand of NW_026732959.1, from coordinate 114,202 downwards.
AATCGTATCGGTCAAGTAGAAGTTTCCGAATTTTCACTCCGGCGTTTCGATCTAGACAGACTGACGATTGACGACAGAGGAAGCAAGTTAAATAAAAGCTTGTAAAAACGTTTTAATAACAAGCTTTTATGTAATAATGCACTAAAAACTAGAAAATAAATTACAGACTTCTATTTAAATAACTATAAAGAAAAGCGTGGGTCACTTTAGTATCCTTACACCAACAAGTATTTAAAAAGTTTTTTTTTTTTTTACTGGCGCCTACCCCCTTAAAACAAAATCATTTTATTTTGATTTGATGTGTTTCGAACCCGTACCGCCTTCATGGTGACTCATCTCGACCAGCAGGGAACACACGATTGACTGAAAATATATTGTGTTTTATTTACTTTAGCCAGAGTAAGAGAGTAAAACTTTCGTGTCATTTCGGTAAATTGTTATTCGCTTCAAGAGACGTTACTATGGTTTCCTGTGAAAGTTTTTAATTTTTGTGAAAATAAACTATTTGATCTGAACTTTTATAATGAAAGGGGTGTTCCTACAAATGAATATTTGGGTAAAAAAGAACATTATTCTCTACAAAAACACGCATTTTACAATTCTACACTTTAGTGCACATGTTCTTATCTAGCGGAACAGACAAAAAATAAACCGAGAGTGATCTCCCCTAAAGTTTCTCAAATATATCACTACGGGGGATGGCAACTCAGGATATAGATAGAGATTTTTTTAATCCATTTTTAATTACTTAAACTTTTAAAAATAGAATATAATCTAGACTAGTAGAAAAAAAACAATTGCACATCAAGTGAACGCCAAAAAAAAATGTGCATAATAGTGCGAAATATTATTAGCACTTTATACATTCACATGTTTTTTGAGAAATCGGAAATAGCGTAAATTAATACTTCCGGTCAACGAAAATTACTCAAATTTGATAGAATGCAGAGAATTATATCTTGTACTTATATGTGAAATTTCATTTATCTATCTGAAATAGTACTCAAGTTAAAGGCTTTTAAAAAATTGAAAGTAGAAAAAGTTCCACTTCCGGTTATCAGAAATCGCTGAAAAGTTGATACGAATATATATGTTACGGTCAAAGCCCGAAGTGCGGTCAAAGCGCGGATTGGCCGGCCAATCCACGCATTGGCCGGCTCTCTTGGCCAAAGCCCGAAGAACTTAGCACTAAGATCGTATTTCGTACATTGGCCGGCCAATGCGCGCACTGGCCGGGACGTACTGGCCAAAGTCCGAAGCGCTTAAACTTGACAGCGTATTTTGTACATTGGCCGGCCAATGCGCGCACTGGCCGGGATGTCCTGGCCAATGTTGTATCTAGACTAAGTTGTGATCGCATTTTCATTATTCTGAGTGCGTTTTCATTGAGAGTAACGTATTGTTTAGCTCTTGTTTGTATAGCATTCTATATGCAAGGCGACATAGATCCAAAGGGCCGTCAGACCATTAGACAGACATAGCAGATGGCTGTCAAAAGAAAAAAATGTAAATCCATGTTAGTTTCCATATATGGGCTCTCGATAAAATAGTTACTGAGGAAGATCTTGAGAACATTGAACAAGAAATGGAGGTTGCCATAAATGCAACGACATCCTAAGCTAACACATCTACTGCCGTGGCGGAACGCCCAGACCAGTTGCGTGACAATAATGTGGCCAACAGATTCTATATAGTTTGTGAAAAACATTGTAGTGCAGCTCATTCTTTTGGATCCTGTGGCAACGATGTCCATGCTATTTGTGGAATACCCAATGAAGCAGACGAAGGGTACGGAGGGAACATTGCAGATTGTGTCACAACAAACAAGACATCATGGAACACAGATCAGCAGCTCATGCTGACTTGCAAACTCAAGGTGCTAAGATGCTTAAAACATCAAATACAAAATTTAAAGATGGTGAAGTGGGTGACAATGTACGCATCCGTTTTCCAGATGTTGACAGAGGTCACGGTGATCCCCGAAGCGTGATTGCAGTTGTCATGAGCGTCGAGGGCGGTTTCTACAAATTAGGAACGGAACATGGTGTTCTAAAACAACTGTGTGCTAGAAGTGAGTTTTCAATTCTTCACGAAAAACTGCTCTTATTGTCGTCAGTTGGCACTGAGGAAAAATCACTACGAACCATCGCATCTTCACAATCATTGACTGGGGGCCACGGCTACACTCGCTGCAATTGCACAACTAAGTGCACAACAAATCGCTGCAAGTGTAAAAATAACAAGCTGCTATGTAATTCTAAATGCCATAAAAGTTCAACTTGTTGTAACAAATGATGATATTGATAGATTGAGACTATAGTACAATACAAATTTGAATGTTTCTGTCATTTACTTTAATTATTAATCAATAAAGACTTAATTTCATGATCCTTACGGCATTAAAAAAACCAAAATCTGCTCATTTTATTCTAATTCGGACTTTGGCCGGTCGCCCATAGCCAGATGATCTTCTAATTAAGACTTTGGCCGGTCCACCGTGGCCAGTCTGCGGATTGGCCGGCCAAAGGCCGAAATCAAGCAAAGTTTCGGACTTTGACCGACCTATGGGAGGCGATATTGGCCAATGCGCGGATTGGCCGGCCAATCCTAGCATTGGCCGACTTCGGGCTTTGACCGTAACATATACATAAATTTGATATAATACTTATATATGAAATTTCATCAATGTAGCTGTAACGGTACTCAAGTTATCGTGTTTACCGAAACACAGACGCACAATGTTAACAATAACTTTGAGTAATAGAAAATATCGGGAAATAGTTTTAAAACATCGGCTATGTGACAATGGAAAGACAGCGGGCACAGGCCGTGTTTACAAAATGGCTCTCCGGATCACGTGACGCGGAAGCAAAATCGTGTAAATGTCCATTGCAAAACTTTTTTTCCGACTCAGGGAGGTGTAAAACGTAAATCTGGATTTTTTTCTTTTGGCACAATACAATACTTTCTCTATACTTTGTACACGAGAATGTAAAAAAGAGGACGAAGGTCAGCCCAAAAAGCATGTAGTTTCAAAAAAATGTAAATAAAAAACAAACAAAAACCATATACTTAAATTAGGTAGTCCAAACTGGCGAAAAAGTGCGTTTTAGGGTCAGTTTTTGCGGTTTTCAAAAACAAAAATTCACTACTTCTAGTTGTCCTATAAGAATAAAAATTATATGTCAATAAAGTTTAAGTCTTTATCTGTCGTAATCTGGTATTTTTATATCTGTAACACATGTTTGAATGTGTTTTATATTTGTTTGAAAAGTATCAGTTACGTCAACAAATTTTACCGTTTTGCGAGTACCGATCGACCCCACAGTTTCATTTGGCTGCGGCTTCGCGAAGAAGCATCGTAGAATCATAATCTTAATGTCATTTTAAAGAGCGAATTCTAGTCTATCGTTTGTGTATATACATTGAAAAAATAACTAGCTTATTTCATTTTAAAAAATCAGTTTTTAAACTTTAAATGAAGATATATACACAAAAACAAACTAATTCTGTTTCAATTTTTACACCGATGTAAAGTTCACTTTTATAACTACTTTATGTTGTAAATTCAAGTATTTCTGATTTACGGTCGCGAAGCCGTGCCCTCAATAAGCATATAACCCTCGAGTCAACTTTCAGCCCCGGGTGAGTAGCTCGCCGAACGGTTTTAAAGGTTGACGACCGATGATGCCCAACGGATTTTACCCTTGCTATTGCCTTCAAACAAGTTGTAAGTATCATTTTTAAAGTTTCACTTCCATTTTAATCAATGAATTTTAAGTTTGAATGTCAGTTTTGTTTTATTAGTACACGTTATTAATGTAAATAGTAAATATGAACGCTAATATACTAGTCCACGTTTTTAGCGTGTGAACTACGCTTGTACACAGGGTGTGTTTAGACGTGAAGCTATTTAATTCAGGACATTCTAGGGATTTAAAATATGGATGCACTTAACTATTAGATGCTAGTGTTTACTCATTCTTTAAAATCTATCGAATGGGGTTAATGATAGGGTCGTATTACTACAGTTTATCTGGACTATCACGTCAAAATTATGAATCGACAAATTCAAAATGGCCACCAGACAATCCTGGTTACTATGTGGACGAACTCAATTATTTACAGAGAACGAAGATTAAATACTTATAACATATTAATGAAACAAAAGAAATTTATAATTATAATATCTATACATTTTTATCAATTTGTTTATAATAAAAGACACTAAGTTTTAAGGACTATGTGAAATGGTCTGCGCCAGCCTCCTTAATAAAATGTACCAGATTAATTTTTAGATGGTGGTGCAATTCAGAGGCGTAACCAGGTTTTCGTTGTAGGGGGAGCGAAAAGAGCAAAAAAAAAGGCGCCGAATTTTTAACACGTTCTATATACGTGTATTATATTTATATATATATATATATATATATATATATATATATATATATATATATATATATATATATATATATAATTACTAGCTGTATGTCATTACTTTGCTATGATGTAAAATAATTGAAAGTAGCACTCTGAAGAAATAAGAAAAAACACACAATGTAGGCCGACAAAAAAAAAAATTGTATCAATCTAAAAAAAAAAAAATGTATACACACACTACAACCAAAAACAATGAACGTAACACAATCTTTTTTGTAATTCTTGTAAAAAAAATTCTTACATAATAATTCCTGGGAAATTATTTAAGACAAGTGAAATAGGGGAAATAATCACTCTCTTAATATAAATATGTATATATCTACACATTTAATTATAAATATCAAAACAAATAAATAATTACTAAAGAATATAATGAACTGTTTAATACTATTCGTGTTTACAAAATGTTTTTGTCTATAATCAGAATTTAATATATCATCATCATAAATGGTAAAGTATCACAGCATAATGAAAGTTTTTACAATCAGAGTTGGTATAAAACCACGCTTTTCGATATAATAGAAACACATTCGGAATAACAGCCTACACTTAACTGAATATCGGTTTTTTAGTTCAAATCATATATTTTTAATTAACTACTGCTTCTTTGTGTTCTTTAAAGATCATTTTTTAACATAGTGATAGGCATGGGTTAGATCACTGTATTGATCACACACCTTTTTACTGGTAATTGCAAAAACAATATTCACAGAGTTTTACATTTAAAAAGCTAATTTTCTGGTACATCATTACGGGGTGGGTTGGGGGTGGGTTCAACTTCATTCACCACTGTCCTTTCACTTTAGGTCAATTATCCAACCCAGTGTATACCTAGGTGTGACATTAATGTCGCTCTACACAATTGTGGTGGTGAGGTGTGTGTGTGGGGGGGGGGGGGGGGAGATAACCAACTCAGAGTGAACATAGTTTTTAGATGACTGTTCTAAGCATACATATATATTACACAAATATATATTACACAAATATATATTACAGAAATAGATTTAAATAAGTAGCAGTGGTATTATGACAATATTTTTTTTTACAGAGGGGTCCATGGTGGAGGGGTTTGTAACTGTTTCATATAATTTGTAAACGTAATCACTATCGCCCAAACTGTAAGAATACTACTACTTTATAGTGATGACGTTGTTGATCTTGTCAAAATTTCCCCCCCCCCCCCCCACTACGCAGTTTGCTCATAAGTAAATTTAAATAGAGGTACCACATCAGTTGTATTTGTTTCTGTATTGTAATTTTTAAAAAAATTAATCACACGATTCAAACTGTATATATAAAAAGTAAGTATGTGTGAAGTTTTATGTATAACATTTTCTAATTCAATTATTCGTAAGCAAATACATTATACAGTTGCCTTAAACTTAACACCCCTATTGCCAAGTGGTACTACCGTAGAGGTTTCTTAAACTTAAACATTGCAATGCATCGTAATGGTTATTTTTAGAATGGCAAACTGATGTAGCTGTGAATATGTGTTGTAAACGTAGACACTACTATCCTAGTACAATAATGCTTAATTGCTGCATGAAAAGGAATCTTGTGATTTACATAGATGTGCCGACCAAAAATATTTTTTTAACAAATATCATTGTTTAAAGCTTTGAGTTTAAAAAGTTTCCAAAAAGGCGCCACTTTGCTGAAAATGGCCAGAGGGGGAGCGGCCGCTCCCCCTGCTCCCCCCCCCCCCTGCGTACGCTACTGGTGCAATTTATTAAGATTGTACATGTTGTGATTTAGTTTTAAAGGTTATATTAGTTGTAAGTGTAAGTAGTACTAGTAGTATTTTTCATTATTTATTTATTTTATATGCATATAGATCTAGTAACAATGAAGGATAGTTAAGTTGTCCTATAGGATGTTGAGAACCACAGTATGGCACCTTCATCATTGGATATCTCAACCATTGTGGCACAAGCAACGAATATTTTTTTCAATAGAATTAATATTAAAAATATACTATCCAGTATAGATTACTCTTAACAAAAAGGTGTTTTCAGGCTTTTTCATGTTTCCAGCTACAATCATAGGACAAATAGTGGGCCTACACAATAGGCTAGTAGTAAATTTAAGTATATTTTACTAATCACTAAATAAATTATTTATTCCATAGCTGGAGACATTTCCTTACAAGGGAAGGGAAGAAGGCCAAGCCCCCCCCCCCCCTACAGTTCCCAAAACGTATCACTTACTCTTGATGCTACACAAGATCAAGGTTGATGGAAACAAAGACATACAAAGAAGTGCAGTTGTCGTTTTAAAAACTCTTCCCCCAAAGCAATCTACCCGATAGGTTTGAATGTAGCCTCAACTGCTGCATCACGTCTTTATTAGATTACATTACATTACTCCACTAAATTTTGATTCTGTTTCTCCTGCACTAGATAACTGGCATTTTTAAAAAAATAATATTTTAACTCATGTGATTTTTGAAAATGATGAACACATTCTTCCTGTTAATATTACCAACACAATAGTTTTATTCTGTATTCTGTGTCCAAAGCAACAACAAAAAAAATTGAATTTTTTTAAAATGAAAATAAAAGTGACAAACGCATTTTTTGTCATTTTCAATTATTTTTTTTTTTACCTTAGAAAGACTCATTTTAGATGACTGAAAAAAATTGGGCATATATATAACAAACTTTGAAGTAACTTTACTAATTTCTACACGTCTATGTTATTTAGTTTAGAAAATATGGGTTCTCAAAAATGACACTTTTTGAAAATCAGTTTTTTTTTACCAAATTTTGCTGTTTTAAAAATCGCATAACTTTTATTTTTATTGAGATATTTTTATAAAATTTGTGGCATAGAGCTTACAAGTTCTTTCATGACATACTCGCTCCAGAAGTCTGCAATCAATAGTTAATTTCAGTTTGGACTACCTACTTAAATACACACACATAATTTTTTTTGAGGGGGGAGGGGAAACCATTGTGCTGCACTGGGTGACACTGCAACTGATTAGATGTTACGTGGCACAATAGATGACACCCTGTGCTATCATCTGGCACCATGGATGTCACCTTTTGATGGTGTCTCAACTATGTATTTCACACAACTTTAGACAGCAATCACATCATCCAAATAAAAAACAAGAAAAGCACATATTGTTAATTTATTTACATTTTATCCATCAAATTCATGCATGTTAAACCTGATATTTTCTCCTCACTCTTTCTTACAATCCGCATCAACAATCAGCTCAAATGAAATATCACCAGTTTGGTACATCCAAAGTATACTTCCCTTGGCCTCAAAAGATGAGGGGTGGTGTCAGTACTATGCAACTTTCCCTGAGTCAGGTACCCATCAGGGCTAGGTGGAATCACACACCCTACAGTCAACAGTCCAGGTAACAATGAGAAAATATAGGGGCCCACTAGCTTATGGTTGCACACATATAGGGTCCCACAAGCATTACTTATACTTGTGGGTCCCTGTATCATTACAAACTTATAAGGGGCCCACAGACATGGTTGTAACAAAATAGGGACCCACTAAGTTAAAGTTGCAATAATATAGGGACCCACTAAGTTAAGGTTTTAACAAAATAGGGACCCACAAAATAGGGACCCACAAACATCTTTGTAACAATATAGGCACCCACTAAGTTAAGGTTGTAACAATATAGGAGCCTTCTATTACTAAACATCCTCCAAAATGTCCAGAATTTTAAACATTAAAAAGACATACAGTAAAATTTGGCCACAAAAATTGAACACATTATTTGATTACAATAAATTATAAATGCCCACAATAATTGATAGTAAACCAAATGCCCACAATATTTGTTTGTAAACCAAATGGCCATAATATCTGGTTGCAAGAATTTTCAAGAAATGACAAAATTATTCAGCTACTCAAAAATATTTTAAATGCCCACACAATATCTCCCATTATGCTTGAACTACATTTCCAGCCCTAGAATTTGGACGTGTTCAAGCCAGAAATGTTTTATGGTTAGCTGAGCCACTAGCTTTAAGTTTATCAATGTATTTATTTTATCTATTTACAGAATCACCTTGTTGTTCATCACAGTTTACCATAACATTACTGTTGGTGGATAGTGGTGTTGGTGGATAGTGGTGTTGGTGGATGGGTTTGTTGGTGGATGGGTGTGTTGGTGAATAGTGGTGTTGGTGGATAGTGGTATTGGTGGATAGTGGTGTTGGTGGATGGGTTTGTTGGTGAATAGTGGTGTTGGTGGATAGTGGTATTGGTGGATAGTTGTGTTGGTGGATAGTGGTGTTGGTGGATAGTGGTGTTGGTGTATGGGTGTGTTGGTGGATAGTGGTGTTGGTGTATTGGTGTGTTGGTGAATAGTGGTGTTGGTGGATAGTGGTATTGGTGGATAGTGGTGTTGGTGGATGGGTTTGTTGGTGAATAGTGGTATTGGTGGATGGGTTTGTTGGTGGATGGGTGTGTTGGTGAATAGTGGTGTTGGTGGATAGTTGTGTTGGTGGATAGTGGTATTGGTGGATGGGTTTGTTGGTGGATGGGTGTGTTGGTGAATAGTGGTGTTGGTGGATAGTTGTGTTGGTGGATAGTGGTGTTGGTGGATAGTGGTGTTGGTGTATGGGTGTGTTGGTGGATAGTGGTGTTGGTGTATTGGTGTGTTGGTGGATAGTGGTGTTGGTGTATTGGTGTGTTGGTGGATGGTATATTTAACTAAGAGACGACTGCCAAGGACTGTGGACATCCAGGGTGAAAACCTTGACAATTTCCTGGCTCTCTCTCAAAGATGCTGAAGGCGTGATCAATAGGTACACCTAGCAAATGTTTAATGAAGGTGTGATCAATAGGTACACCTAGCAAATGTTTAATGAAGGCAATAGGTACACCTAGCAAATGTTTAATGAAGGCAATAGGTACACCTAGCAAATGTTTAATTAAGGCAATAGGTACACCTAGCAAATGTTTAATGAAGGCAATAGGTACACCTAGCAAATGTTTAATGAAGGCAATAGGTACACCTAGCAAATGTTTAATGAAGGCAATAGGTACACCTAGCAAATGTTTAATGAAGGCAATAGGTACACCTAGCAAATGTTTAATGAAGGCAATAGGTACACCTAGCAAATGTTTAATGAAGGCAATAGGTACACCTAGCAAATGTTTAATGAAGGTCTGATCAATAGGTACACCTAGCAAATGTTTAATGAAGGCAATAGGTACACCTAGCAAATGTTTAATGAAGGCAATAGGTACACCTAGCAAATGTTTAATGAAGGCAATAGGTACACCTAGCAAATGTTTAATGAAGGTGTGATCAATAGGTACACCTAGCAAATGTTTAATGAAGGTGTGTTCAATAGGTACACCTAGCAAATGTTTAATGAAGGCAATAGGTACACCTAGCAAATGTTTAATGAAGGCAATAGGTACACCTAGCAAATGTTTAATGAAGGCAATAGGTACACCTAGCAAATGTTTAATGAAGGCAATAGGTACACCTAGCAAATGTTTAATGAAGGCAATAGGTACACCTAGCAAATGTTTAATGAAGGCAATAGGTACACCTAGCAAATGTTTAATGAAGGCAATAGGTACACCTAGCAAATGTTTAATGAAGGTCTGATCAATAGGTACACCTAGCAAATGTTTAAAGAAGACAATAGGTACACCTAGCAAATGTTTAATGAAGGCAATAGGTACACCTAGCAAATGTTTAATGAAGGTGTGATCAATAGGTACACCTAGCAAATGTTTAATGAAGGCAATAGGTACACCTAGCAAATGTTTAATGAAGGCAATAGGTACACCTAGCAAATGTTTAATGAAGGCAATAGGTACACCTAGCAAATGTTTAATGAAGGCAATAGGTACACCTAGCAAATGTTTAATGAAGGCAATAGGTACACCTAGCAAATGTTTAATGAAGGCAATAGGTACACCTAGCAAATGTTTAATGAAGGCAATAGGTACACCTAGCAAATGTTTAATGAAGGCAATAGGTACACCTAGCAAATGTTTAATGAAGGCAATAGGTACACCTAGCAAATGTTTAATGAAGGCAATAGGTGCACCTAGCAAATGTTTAATGAAGGCAATAGGTACACCTAGCAAATGTTTAATGAAGGCAATAGGTACACCTAGCAAATGTTTAATGAAGGCAATAGGTAAACCTAGCAAATGTTTAATGAAGGTCTGATCAATAGGTACACCTAGCAAATGTTTAATGAAGGCAATAGGTACACCTAGCAAATGTTTAATGAAGGCAATAGGTACACCTAGCAAATGTTTAATGAAGGCAATAGGTACACCTAGCAAATGTTTAATGAAGGTGTGATCAATAGGTACACCTAGCAAATGTTTAATGAAGGTGTGTTCAATAGGTACACCTAGCAAATGTTTAATGAAGGCAATAGGTACACCTAGCAAATGTTTAATGAAGGCAATAGGTACACCTAGCAAATGTTTAATGAAGGCAATAGGTACACCTAGCAAATGTTTAATGAAGGCAATAGGTACACCTAGCAAATGTTTAATGAAGGCAATAGGTACACCTAGCAAATGTTTAATGAAGGCAATAGGTACACCTAGCAAATGTTTAATGAAGGCAATAGGTACACCTAGCAAATGTTTAATGAAGGTCTGATCAATAGGTACACCTAGCAAATGTTTAAAGAAGACAATAGGTACACCTAGCAAATGTTTAATGAAGGCAATAGGTACACCTAGCAAATGTTTAATGAAGGTGTGATCAATAGGTACACCTAGCAAATGTTTAATGAAGGCAATAGGTACACCTAGCAAATGTTTAATGAAGGCAATAGGTACACCTAGCAAATGTTTAATGAAGGCAATAGGTACACCTAGCAAATGTTTAATGAAGGCAATAGGTACACCTAGCAAATGTTTAATGAAGGCAATAGGTACACCTAGCAAATGTTTAATGAAGGCAATAGGTACACCTAGCAAATGTTTAATGAAGGCAATAGGTACACCTAGCAAATGTTTAATGAAGGCAATAGGTACACCTAGCAAATGTTTAATGAAGGCAATAGGTACACCTAGCAAATGTTTAATGAAGGCAATAGGTACACCTAGCAAATGTTTAATGAAGGTCTGATCAATAGGTACACCTAGCAAATGTTTAAAGAAGACAATAGGTACACCTAGCAAATGTTTAATGAAGGCAATAGGTACACCTAGCAAATGTTTAATGAAGGCAATAGGTACACCTAGAAAATGTTTAATGAAGGCAATAGGTACACCTAGCAAATGTTTAATGAAGGTCTGATCAATAGGTACACCTAGCAAATGTTTAAAGAAGACAATAGGTACACCTAGCAAATGTTTAATGAAGGCAATAGGTACACCTAGCAAATGTTTAATGAAGGCAGTAGGTACACCTAGCAAATGTTTAATGAAGGCAATAGGTACACCTAGCAAATGTTTAATGAAGGCAATAGGTACACCTAGCAAATGTTTAATGAAGGCAATAGGTACACCTAGCAAATGTTTAATGAAGGCAATAGGTACACCTAGCAAATGTTTAATGAAGGCAATAGGTACACCTAGCAAATGTTTAATGAAGGCAATAGGTACACCTAGCAAATGTTTAATGAAGGTCTGATCAATAGGTACACCTAGCAAATGTTTAAAGAAGACAATAGGTACACCTAGCAAATGTTTAATGAAGGCAATAGGTACACCTAGCAAATGTTTAATGAAGGCAATAGGTACACCTAGCAAATGTTTAATGAAGGCAATAGGTACACCTAGCAAATGTTTAATGAAGGCAATAGGTACACCTAGCAAATGTTTAATGAAGGCAATAGGTACACCTAGCAAATGTTTAATGAAGGCAATAGGTACACCTAGCAAATGTTTAATGAAGGCAATAGGTACACCTAGCAAATGTTTAATGAAGGCAATAGGTACACCTAGCAAATGTTTAATGAAGGCAATAGGTACACCTAGCAAATGTTTAATGAAGGCAATAGGTACACCTAGCAAATGTTTAATGAAGGCAATAGGTACACCTAGCAAATGTTTAATGAAGGCAATAGGTACACCTAGCAAATGTTTAATGAAGGCAATAGGTACACCTAGCAAATGTTTAATGAAGGCAATAGGTACACCTAGCAAATGTTTAATGAAGGCAATAGGTACACCTAGCAAATGTTTAATGAAGGCAATAGGTACACCTAGCAAATGTTTAATGAAGGCAATAGGTACACCTAGCAAATGTTTAATGAAGGTCTGATCAATAGGTACACCTAGCAAATGTTTAAAGAAGACAATAGGTACACCTAGCAAATGTTTAATGAAGGCAATAGGTACACCTAGCAAATGTTTAATGAAGGCAATAGGTACACCTAGCAAATGTTTAATGAAGGCAATAGGTACACCTAGCAAATGTTTAATGAAGGCAATAGGTACACCTAGCAAATGTTTAATGAAGGCAATAGGTACACCTAGCAAATGTTTAATGAAGGCAATAGGTACACCTAGCAAATGTTTAATGAAGGCAATAGGTACACCTAGCAAATGTTTAATGAAGGCAATAGGTACACCTAGAAAATGTTTAATGAAGGCAATAGGTACACCTAGCAAATGTTTAATGAAGGCAATAGGTACACCTAGCAAATGTTTAATGAAGGCAATAGGTACACCTAGCAAATGTTTAATGAAGGCAATAGGTACACCTAGCAAATGTTTAATGAAGGCAATAGGTACACCTAGCAAATGTTTAATGAAGGCAATAGGTACACCTAGCAAATGTTTAATGAAGGCAATAGGTACACCTAGCAAATGTTCCCTAGAACCTGCCAAGTACTCAATAAATCTACAGATGTTCCCTAGCACCTAACCTGCCAAGTACTCAATAAATCTACAGATGTTCCCTAGAACCTAACCTGCCAAGTACTCAATAAATCTACAGATGTTCCCTAGAACCTACCAAGTACTCAATCTACAGATGTTCCCTAGAACCTACCAAGCACTCAATCTACAGATGTTCCCTAGAACCTAACCTGCCAAGTACTCAATAAGTCTACAGATGTTCCCTAGAACCTAACCTGCCAAGTACTCAATAAATCTACAGATGTTCCCTAGAACCTAACCTGCCAAGTACTCAATAAATCTACAGATGTTCCCTAGAAACTGCCAAGTACTCAATAAATCTACAGATGTTCCCTAGAACCTAACCTGCCAAGTACTCAATAAATCTACAGATGTTCCCTAGAACCTGCCAAGCACTCAATCTACAGACATTCACTAGAGGCTCACCTGCCAAGTACTCAATGCTGGGCACACAAACATCAGCGTATGTGGAGATCAGGCTACCAAAGGCTGTGTTCATCTGTTTCTCCTCCAAGACCTGGTTGTCCTTCAGGTTGTCAATAAAAACAGAGCCCCAGAAATCACTGACCATCAGTTGGATTTCTTGAGCGGTCACTAGCGAGCTGTGCTGCCATGAAAAGTTTACTGTTAGCAGCTAGTACAATGCTCATTTAACAAGATAGTCTTTACAGTCTGATCACAAGTCATCCTGGATTGAGTACATTTATCACATGTAGTAGCAGAACTCTTGCTGCCAACAAGTGGGAAATGTTTTATTTACATTTATTTCATGTTTTACTGTGTTGTGGAAAAAGAAAGTAGTTCTGAAGACTACATTGAATTTTTTTCTATAAATTTACATTTTTAAAAATTGAATTAATAGTAAAAGATGTGGTTTGTTTTTATATTTCCTGTGATAAAAATTATTACTTATTTGTGAATTATTAAGCTATTAAACCACTGGCCAATAGTAACCTTAAACCCATTTGTTAAAACTCACCTTAAACCCATAGGTCAACACTCACCTTAAACCCACAGGTCAACACTCACCTTAAACCCACAGCTCAACACTCACCTTAAACCCACAGGTCAACACTCACCTTAAACCCACAGGTCAACACTCACCTTAAACCCACAGCTCAACACTCACCTTAAACACTCACCTTAAACCCACAGGTCAACACTCACCTTAAACCCACAGGTCAACACTCACCTTAAACCCACAGGTCAACACTCACCTTAAACCCACAGGTCAACATTCACCTTAAACCCACAGCTCAACACTCACCTTAAACCCACAGGTCAACACTCACCTTAAACCCACAGGTCAACACTCACCTTAAACCCACAGCTCAACACTCACCTTAAACACTCACCTTAAACCCACAGGTCAACACTCACCTTAAACCCACAGCTCAACACTCACCTTAAACCCACAGGTCGTGACTCACCTTAAACACTCACCTTAAACCCACAGGTCAACACTCACCTTAAACCCACAGGTCAACACTCACCTTAAACCCACAGGTCAACACTCACCTTAAACCCACAGGTCAACACTCACCTTAAACCCACAGCTCAACACTCACCTTAAACCCACAGGTCAACACTCACCTTAAACCCACAGCTCAACACTCACCTTAAACCCACAGGTCAACACTCACCTTAAACCCACAGGTCAACACTCACCTTAAACCTACAGGTCACCTTAAACCCACAGGTCAACACTCACCTTAAACCCACAGCTCAACACTCACCTTAAACCCACAGGTCAACACTCACCTTAAACCTACAGCTCAACACTCACCTTAAACCCACAGGTCAACACTCACCTTAAACCCACAGGTCAACACTCACCTTAAACCCACAGCTCAACACTCACCTTAAACCCACAGCTCAACACTCACCTTAAACCCACAGGTCAACACTCACCTTAAACCCACAGGTCAACACTCACCACCCACAGGTCAACACTCACCTTAAACCCACAGGTCAACACTCACCTTAAACCCACAGGTCAACACTCACCACCCACAGGTCAACACTCACCTTAAACCCACAGGTCAACACTCACCACCCACAGGTCAACACTCACCTTAAACCTACAGGTCACCTTAAACCCACAGGTCAACACTCACCTTAAACCTACAGGTCACCTTAAACCCACAGGTCAACACTCACCTTAAACCTACAGGTCACCTTAAACCCACAGGTCAACACTCACCACCCACAGGTCAACACTCACCTTAAACCTACAGGTCACCTTAAACCCACAGGTCAACACTCACCACCCACAGGTCAACACTCACCTTAAACCTACAGGTCACCTTAAACCCACAGGTCAACACTCACCTTAAACCTACAGGTCACCTTAAACCCACAGGTCAACACTCACCACCCACAGGTCAACACTCACCTTAAACCTACAGGTCACCTTAAACCCACAGGTCAACACTCACCACCCACAGGTCAACACTCACCTTAAACCCACAGGTCAACACTCACCTTAAACCCACAGGTCAACACTCACCACCCACAGGTCAACACTCACCTTAAACCCACAGGTCAACACTCACCTTAAACCCACAGGTCAACACTCACCTTAAACCCACAGGTCAACACTCACCTTAAACCCACAGGTCAACACTCACCTTAAACCCACAGGTCAACACTCACCTTAAACCCACAGGTCAACACTCACCTTAAACCCACAGCTCAACACTCACCTTAAACCTACAGGTCACCTTAAACCCACAGGTCAACACTCACCTTAAACCCACAGGTCAACACTCACCTTAAACCCACAGGTCAACACTCACCTTAAACCCACAGCTCAACACTCACCTTAAACCCACAGGTCAACACTCACCACCCACAGGTCAACACTCACCTTAAACCTACAGGTCACCTTAAACCCACAGGTCAACACTCACCTTAAACCCACAGGTCAACACTCACCTTAAACCCACAGGTCAACACTCACCTTAAACCCACAGCTCAACACTCACCTTAAACCTACAGGTCAACACTCACCTTAAACCTACAGGTCAACACTCACCTTAAACCCACAGCTCAACACTCACCTTAAACCCACAGGTCAACACTCACCTTAAACCCACAGCTCAACACTCACCTTAAACCTACAGGTCAACACTCACCTTAAACCCACAGGTCAACACTCACCACCCACAGGTCAACACTCACCTTAAACCCACAGGTCAACACTCACCTTAAACCCACAGGTCAACACTCACCTTAAACCCACAGGTCAACACTCACCTTAAACCCACAGGTCAACACTCACCTTAAACCCACAGGTCAACACTCACCTTAAACCCACAGGTCAACACTCACCTTAAACCCACAGGTCAACACTCACCTTAAACCCACAGGTCAACACTCACCTTAAACCCACAGGTCAACACTCACCTTAAACCCACAGGTCAACACTCACCTTAAACCCACAGGTCAACACTCACCTTAAACCCACAGGTCAACACTCACCTTAAACCCACAGGTCAACACTCACCTTAAACCCACAGGTCAACACTCACCTTAAACCCACAGGTCAACACTCACCTTAAACCTACAGGTCAACACTCACCTTAAACCTACAGGTCACCTTAAACCCACAGGTCAACACTCACCTTAAACCCACAGGTCAACACTCACCTTAAACCCACAGGTCAACACTCACCTTAAACCCACAGGTCAACACTCACCTTAAACCCACAGGTCAACACTCACCTTAAACCCACAGGTCAACACTCACCTTAAACCCACAGGTCAACACTCACCTTAAACCCCACAGGTCAACACTCACCTTAAACCCACAGGTCAACATTCACCTTAAACCTACAGGTCAACACTCACCACCCACAGGTCAACACTCACCTTAAACCCACAGGTCAACACTCACCTTAAACCCACAGGTCAACACTCACCTTAAACCCACAGGTCAACACTCACCACCCACAGGTCAACACTCACCTTAAACCTACAGGTCACCTTAAACCCACAGGTCAACACTCACCTTAAACCTACAGGTCAACACTCACCTTAAACCCACAGGTCAACACTCACCTTAAACCCACAGGTCAACACTCACCACCCACAGGTCAACACTCACCTTAACCCCACAGGTCAACACTCACCTTAAACCCACAGGTCAACATTCACCTTAAACCTACAGGTCAACACTCACCACCCACAGGTCAACACTCACCTTAAACCCACAGGTCAACACTCACCTTAAACCCACAGGTCAACACTCACCTTAAACCCACAGGTCAACACTCACCTTAAACCCACAGGTCAACATTCACCTTAAACCTACAGGTCAACACTCACCTTAAACCTACAGGTCAACACTCACCTTAAACCCTTTAGTAAATGCCCCCTCTTGCTCAGTGACTGTGCCATCAGATACAGCGTAACCCTCAGCATCCATTTCCTCCAGGACCAGCACTGTGTCCCACTGGCCGTAGGTCTTGGACGGCCAGGCGTCAGCCCAAAGGTTGTCACCAAAGTAGACAACCTAAGAGAGAGTAGACAACCTAAGAGAGTAGACAACCTAAGAGAGAGAGTAGACAACCTAAGAGAGAGAGAGTAGACAACCTAAGAGACAGAGTAGACAACCTGAGAGAGAGTAGACAACCTAAGAGAGAGAGTAGACAACCTAAGAGAGAGAGTAGACAACCTAAGAGAGAGTAGACAACTTAAGAGAGAGAGTAGACAACCTAAGAGAGAGAGTAGACAACCTAAGAGAGAGAGTAGACAACCTAAGAGAGAGTAGACAACCTAAGAGAGAGAGTAGACAACCTAAGAGAGAGTAGACAACCTAAGAGAGAGAGTAGACAACCTAAGAGAGAGAGTAGACAACCTAAGAGAGAGAGTAGACAACCTAAGAGAGAGTAGACAACCTAAGAGAGAGTAGACAACCTAAGCGAGAGTAGACAACCTAAGAGAGAGAGTAGACAACCTAAGAGAGAGTAGACAACCTAAGAGAGAGTAGACAACCTAAGAGAGAGAGTAGACAACCTAAGCGAGAGTAGACAACCTAAGAGAGAGAGTAGACAACCTAAGAGAGAGAGTAGACAACCTAAGAGAGAGAGTAGACAACCTAAGAGAGAGAGTAGACAACCTAAGAGAGAGTAGACAACCTAAGAGAGAGAGTAGACAACCTAAGAGAGAGTAGACAACCTAAGAGAGAGAGTAGACAACCTAAGAGAGAGAGTAGACAACCTAAGAGAGAGAGTAGACAACCTAAGAGAGAGAGTAGACAACCTAAGAGAGAGAGTAGACAACCTAAGAGAGTAGACAACCTAAGAGAGAGAGTAGACAACCTAAGAGAGAGTAGACAACGTAAGAGAGAGTAGACAACCTAAGAGAGAGTAGACAACCTAAGAGAGAGTAGACAACCTAAGAGAGAGTAGACAACCTTAGAGAGAGTAGACAACCTATGAGAGAGTAGACAACCTAAGAGAGAGAGTAGACAACCTAAGAGAGAGAGTAGACAACCTAAGAGAGAGTAGACAACCTAAGAGAGAGAGTAGACAACCTAAGAGAGAGAGTAGACAACCTAAGAGAGAGAGTAGACAACCTAAGAGAGTAGACAACCTAAGAGAGAGAGTAGACAACCTAAGAGAGAGTAGACAACGTAAGAGAGAGTAGACAACCTAAGAGAGAGTAGACAACCTAAGAGAGAGTAGACAACCTAAGAGAGAGTAGACAACCTTAGAGAGAGTAGACAACCTATGAGAGAGTAGACAACCTAAGAGAGAGAGTAGACAACCTAAGAGAGAGAGTAGACAACCTAAGAGAGAGTAGACAACCTAAGAGAGAGAGTAGACAACCTAAGAGAGAGTAGACAACCTAAGAGAGAGTAGACAATCTAAGAGAGAGAGTAGACAACCTAAGAGAGAGAGTAGACAACCTAAGAGAGAGTAGACAACCTAAGAGAGAGTAGACAACCTAAGAGAGAGAGTAGACAACCTAAGAGAGTAGACAACCTAAGAGAGAGTAGACAACCTAAGAGAGAGTAGACAACCTAAGAGAGAGAGTAGACAACCTAAGAGAGAGAGTAGACAACCTAAGAGAGAGTAGACAACCTAAGAGAGTAGACAACCTAAGAGAGAGTAGACAACCTAAGAGAGAGTAGACAACCTAAGAGAGAGAGTAGACAACCTAAGAGAGAGAGAGTAGACAACCTAAGAGAGAGTAGACAACCTAAGAGAGAGTAGACAACCCAAGAGAGAGTAGACAACCTAAGAGAGAGTAGACAACCTAAGAGAGAGTAGACAACCTAAGAGAGAGTAGACAACCTAAAAGAGAGTAGACAACCTAAGAGAGAGAGTAGACAACCTAAGAGAGAGTAGACAACCTAAGAGAGAGTAGACAACCTAAGAGAGAGAGTAGACAACCTAAGAGAGAGTAGACAACCTAAGAGAGAGTAGACAACCTAAGAGAGAGTAGACAACCTAAGAGAGAGTAGACAACCTAAGAGAGAGTAGACAACCTTAGAGAGAGTAGACAACCTAAGAGAGAGAGTAGACAACCTAAGAGAGAGTAGACAACCTAAGAGAGAGAGTAGACAACCTAAGAGAGAGTAGACAACCTAAGAGAGAGTAGACAACCTAAGAGAGAGTAGACAACCTAAAAGAGAGTAGACACATGAGCTGGACATGTTCTGATCATCATCCAGTGGATACATCAAGTGGATACATCAAGTGGATACATCAAGTGGATACATCAAGTGGATACATCCAGTGGATACATCCAGTGGATACATCCAGTGGATACATCCAGTGGATACATCCAGTGGATACATCCAGTAGATACATCAAGTGGATACATCCAGTGGATACATCCAGTGGATACATCCAGTGGATACATCCAGTGGATACATCCAGTAGATACATCAAGTGGATACATCCAGTGGATACATCCAGTAGATACATCAAGTGGATACATCAAGTGGATACATCCAGTAGATACATCAAGTGGATACATCCAGTGGATACATCCAGTGGATACATCCAGTGGATACATCCAGTGGATACATCCAGTGGATACATCAAGTGGATACATCCAGTGGATACATCCAGTGGATACATCCAGTGGATACATCCAGTGGATACATCCAGTGGATACATCCAGTAGATACATCCAGTGGATACATCAAGTGGATACATCCAGTGGATACATCCAGTGGATACATCAAGTGGATACATCAAGTGGATACATCCAGTAGATACATCCAGTGGATACATCAAGTGGATACATCAAGTGGATACATCCAGTGGATACATCCAGTGGATACATCAAGTGGATACATCCAGTGGATACATCCAGTGGATAAATCAAGTGGATACATCAAGTGGATACATCTAGTTGATATATTAAGTGGTTAGATCAAGTTAGTGATGGGTTATAAGGCGGGATA
Organism: Physella acuta; assembly: GCF_028476545.2. NCBI lineage: Eukaryota > Metazoa > Mollusca > Gastropoda > Physidae > Physella > Physella acuta. The sequence continues at coordinate 93,507 of NW_026732959.1, read as the reverse complement.
GCATATGATTGCCAACTACTAAAGTCCTGAGTTAGGATTTCTGGGCAAAGAGGATCCTTAGCTTGGGAAAGCAACCAAACTAGGAGTGAAACCAACTGCTGCCTTGTAGTTTGTTCTTGGTTGGTAAAAGGCTATGGTCCATAAAGAAAAGCAGGCTGAAATAGGAGTTAACGCCCCATATTTCATGTTAATATGCTGTCATGTTTTACAGTGAAGGAATAAAAATTATTTTACAATAAAGTTAGTCATGAGACTTTTAAAAACAAATTATTTTAAAATATCCACACAAGTTGAAAAAAAAAGCATTATACAGAAAAAGCGTAAAAGTTATATTGTGTATGAGGTTAAATAACTTAATATAAATAATTCACAAATAATAAATAAAGATGACAATCCTAGAAAATATAAACAAAGTGCTAAATCTAATATTATTTCAACAAAAAGTTATTCTGAGTGTTAAAAATTAACCTAAGTCACTGGAGCTACTTTCTTTTTCAATTTAAAAACGTTACCAGCTCTACTTTAGTTACGATGTGTAAATGAATATTGTATTCTACATAGTACGGGTGCAAACAGACACATCAGACTGTACCACTAATGAAATTAATCTGGACTGAAAAGGGTTACTTGTGTTTGATACATGATGTAAATTTACCTGAATGATTTCTCAAAAGAAATGCATGTCTACCTTAGGATAAGTTTTTCCAGTAATTTTCTTAAAAAATGTCATTAACTGCAGGTGGTTGCCATGGCAATACTCTCCGCCTTCCTGCAGATATTTTGTCTCTTGACCAATTTCCAAATTTTCTTGAACAAAAAAAAACAATTTTAAACACTTAATTGTGTTCAACAATAACATCTTTGGAAAGATTGTCAATTAAATAATGTACTAAGTACAATAAAAGCCTACCAAATGATGTACTGAGTGCAATGAATGCCTACCAAATGAGGTACTGAGTACAATGAATGCCTATCAAATGAGGTACTAAGTGCAATGAATGCCTACCAACTTCCATAAAAGGCTCCACCTCTGTAAAAAATCTGGGCTTTCTTCCACCAAAGACAACCAGGTCAAAGTAGGACCTCCAGTCAGGACTAAGGACAAAGTAGGACATAAGGTAGGACTAAGGACAAAGTAGGACATAAAGGCAGGGTAAGGACAAAAAGTGGACAACAGACAATGCTAGAGTGGACCACACAACACTAGAGTGGACCACACAACACTAGAGTGGACCACACAACACTAGAGTGGACCACACAACACTAGAGTGGACCACACAACACTAGAGTGGACCACACAACACTAGAGTGGACCACACAACACTAGAGTGGACCACACAACACTAGAGTGGACCACACAACACTAGAGTGGACCACACAACACTAGAGTGGACCACACAACACTAGAGTGGACCACACAACACGCAAGAGTGAACCACACAACAGACAACGCTAGAGTGGACCACACAACAGACAATGTTAGAGTGGACCACACAACACTAGAGTGGACCACACAACACTAGAGTGGACCACACAACACTAGAGTGGACCACACAACACGCAAGAGTGGACCACACAACAGACAATGTTAGAGTGGACCACACAACACTAGAGTGGACCACACAACAGACAATGTTAGAGTGGACCACACAACACACAACGCTAGAGTGGACCACACAACAGACAATGCTAGAGTGGACCACACATCACTAGAGTGGACCACACAACACTAGAGTGGACCACACAACAATGTTAGAGTGGACCACACAACACTAGAGTGGACCACACAACAGACAATGCTAGAGTGGACCACACAACACTAGAGTGGACCACACAACAATGTTAGAGTGGACCACACAACACTAGAGTGGACCACACAACAGACAATGCTAGAGTGGACCACACAACACTAGAGTGGACCACACAACACACAACGCTAAAGTGGACCACACAACACACAACAATGCTAGAGTGGACCACACAACACTAGAGTGGACCACACAACACTAGAGTGGACCACACAACACACAACACTAGAGTGGACCACACAACACGCAAGAGTGAACCACACAACAGACAACGCTAGAGTGGACCACACAACAGACAATGTTAGAGTGGACCACACAACACTAGAGTGGACCACACAACACTAGAGTGGACCACACAACACTAAAGTGGACCACACAACACACAACAATGCTAGAGTGGACCACACAACAATGCTAGAGTGGACCACACAACAATGTTAGAGTGGACCACACAACACTAGAGTGGACCACACAACAGACAATGCTAGAGTGGACCACACAACACTAGAGTGGACCACACAACACTAGAGTGGACCACACAACACACAACGCTAGAGTGGACCACACAACAGACAACGCTAGAGTGGACCACACAACAGACAATGTTAGAGTGGACCACACAACACACAACGCTAAAGTGGACCACACAACAACGCTAGAGTGGACCACACAACAGACAATGCTATCAGCCTACCCAAATGAATACTCCATGATGTGTGTAGCAAAGTCAGGAAAGGATGACGTCAACAAGAAAATCTTCCTGTTGTCCTGTCTGAGAGCTGTCAGCCACTGTTTGATAGCGGGGCTCACCAGGTCGATGTACGCCCCAACGTCCGCCTTCATGTTTGGGAAAAAGTTGCCTTGGTTTGCTGGGGTTGTCAAAAGGTCAACAAACAACTGAACATTTATTACAAGTAGTCAAAAGGTCAACAAACAACTGAACATTTATTACAAGTAGAGCTTATCAATTGCAGTGTGGACAAGTCTCCTACCTTTAACCCTTTGAACCAGCGCTACGGCTTGATCAGTCGGAGTCTTTAATCTCCACGCCCCGAGGTATCTATAAGGTAGGGGTGTCAAACTGATTTTTTTACAACGGTCCCAGAGCTTTTTTATAAGTTGCTAGGTCAAGATGGTGGGTAATAAATTTGTTCATACATCTCAAGCAGTAAAAATGTATGACATTTTAAAAAGTTGGTTTTTGACCCTAAAAGGTGCCATGTTTGAGAGGTCATATCTATAAAAGTATATGTCACAAACACAATCTTTTGAATTCAACACAAACACACATACATAGAGAACAGACCCAATATCAAAATGAAGGGGAACAATCGCTTTTTTGAATTTTAATAACATGTATGCTCATAACATGTACATTTGAAGCACATGTTTAATCAGAAGAGTGGAGGGGTTCACAATCTGTCAAAATTGCTGCTTTTAAAAAAAAAATTATGGTAGGGCTCCACCAAAATACACTTGTAAAATACACTGCCATTGGGCAGATGAAGCTTGTTAGCTGGGGACAGCCACTCTTCTAGGAGAGTCAACTCCAAAATTAAACAACTTCTGCCTTGTAGTTTGTTCTTGGTTGGACAAAGGCTATGGAAGCAAATTCAAAAAGGAAAGCAGGCTGAAATCGGAGTCAATGGCCTCAATGGCGCACAACCAGTTGACATGTATACTTAATTGTGTTGGAGGGGATCCCTTACACCAATAAAATTAAGAACAAAGAAGACACTTGCTTATAATTATAAAATACAACTATGTAGGCTAAATAGATAACCATGCTAATCTTGAATTTTCCCCCTTAGTATTTTAACAGTCGTTTTTCACAACTATAACCTATAAATATGTTATCAATAATAGGAATTATGAAGTGAAAGGCTACTATATTTGGGCAACGTGGGCAAAATCTGCGGTTTTTATGGCCATTTGACATAACTAGATAAAGTGGTATTAGACACTTTACCTCAGATCGGCAGTACGTAGATAAACTGTGATATTAAAAAAGTATGTAGCTAGTACCGTACGACCTGTAGATAAACTGTGATATTAAAAAAGTATGTAACTAGTACCGTACGACCTGTAGATAAACTGTGATAGTAAAAAAGTATGTAGCTAGTACCGTACGACCTGTAGATAAACTGTGATATTAAAAAAGTATGTAGCTAGTACCGTACGACCTGTAGATAAACTGTGATATTAAAAAAGTATGTAACTAGTACCGTACGACCTGTAGATAAACTGTGATATTAAAAAAGTATGTAACTAGTACCGTACGACCTGTAGATAAACTGTGATATTAAAAAAGTATGTAACTAGTACCGTACGACCTGTAGATAAACTGTGATATTAAAAAAGTATGTAACTAGTACCGTACGACCTGTAGATAAACTGTGATATTAAAAAAGTATGTAACTAGTACCGTACGACCTGTAGATAAACTGTGATATTAAAAAAGTATGTAACTAGTACCGTACGACCTGTAGATAAACTGTGATATTAAAAAAGTATGTAACTAGTACCGTACGACCTGTAGATAAACTGTGATATTAAAAAAGTATGTAACTAGTACCGTACGACCTGTAGATAAATTGTGATATTAAAAAAGTATGTAACTAGTACCGTACGACCTGTAGATAAACTGTGATATTAAAAAAGTATGTAACTAGTACCGTACGACCTGTAGATAAACTGTGATATTAAAAAAGTATGTAACTAGTACCGTACGACCTGTAGATAAACTGTGATATTAAAAAAGTATGTAACTAGTACCGTACGACCTGTAGATAAACTGTGATATTAAAAAAGTATGTAACTAGTACCGTACGACCTGTAGATAAACTGTGATATTAAAAAAGTATGTAACTAGTACCGTACGACCTGTAGATAAACTGTGATATTAAAAAAGTATGTAACTAGTACCGTACGACCTGTAGATAAACTGTGATATTAAAAAAGTATGTAACTAGTACCGTACGACCTGTAGATAAACTGTGATATTAAAAAAGTATGTAACTAGTACCGTACGACCTGTGGTAAGTTCCTGTCATGGCCAAAAAACTAAATTTTTTGTTCTGTTCATCATTTAAAATTTACAATGACAGATTTTTAAAATTCAGACAACAAACATTCCTTCTTTGTCTACATCTACCTTTGTCTACATCTACCTTTGTCTACATCTACCTTTGTCTACATCTACCTTTGTCTACATCTACCTTTGTCTACATCTACCTTTGTCTACATCTACCTTTGTCTACATCTACCTTTGTCTACATCTACCTTTGTCTACATCTACCTTTGTCTACATCTACCTTTGTCTACATCTACCTTTGTCTACATCTACCTTTGTCTACATCTACCTTTGTCTACATCTACCTTTGTCTACATCTACCTTTGTCTACATCTACCTTTGTCTACATCTACCTTTGTCTACATCTACCTTTGTCTACATCTACCTTTGTCTACATCTACCTTTGTCTACATCTACCTTTGTCTACATCTACCTTTGTCTACATCTACCTTTGTCTAAATCAAAGGTCTACTTACACGGACAACCGGATTACTAAGTTGAAATACTGGCAATAAGTCATGTACTAAAATTAATTAAAATAATAAAATATAACTTGTTATATTTGTAGTTTTTATTTTTTTTTATTGAGTCTGTTGTGTGTACATTTAACTCAGGAGCTCAGGGGCATGGAGATTCTAGGTTCAGGAGCTAAAGATTCAAAGGGCTAAACTGCTGTGGTGTGTACAAGTTTCCTACCTTTAAACTGTTGTGGTGTGTACAAGTTTCCTACCTTTAAACTGCTGTGGTGTGTACAAGTTTCCTACCTTTAAACTGTTGTGGTGTGTACAAGTTTCCTACCTTTAAACTGCTGTGGTGTGTACAAGTTTCCTACCTTTAAACTGCTGTGGTGTGTACAAGTTTCCTACCTTTAAACTGTTGTGGTGTGTACAAGTTTCCTACCTTTAAACTGCTGTGGTGTGTACAAGTTTCCTACCTTTAAACTGTTGTGGTGTGTACAAGTTTCCTACCTTTAAACTGCTGTGGTGTGTACAAGTTTCCTACCTTTAAACTGCTGTGGTGTGTACAAGTTTCCTAAACTGCTGTGGTGTGTACAAGTTTCCTACCTTTAAACTGCTGTGGTGTGTACAAGTTTCCTAAACTGCTGTGGTGTGTACAAGTTTCCTACCTTTAAACTGCTGTGGTGTGTACAAGTTTCCTACCTTTAAACTGCTGTGGTGTGTACAAGTTTCCTACCTTTAAACTGCTGTGGTGTGTACAAGTTTCCTACCTTTAAACTGTTGTGGTGTGTACAAGTTTCCTACCTTTAAACTGCTGTGGTGTGTACAAGTTTCCTACCTTTAAACTGCTGTGGTGTGTACAAGTTTCCTACCTTTAAACTGTTGTGGTGTGTACAAGTTTCCTACCTTTAAACTGCTGTGGTGTGTACAAGTTTCCTAAACTGCTGTGGTGTGTACAAGTTTCCTACCTTTAAACTGTTGTGGTGTGTACATATCTCCTAAAGCATCGTACACATCTGTCCATATATGTAAAAATGTTTTCTTGTCCTCAGTCACCACCTTGAACAATATTTAACAATAAATCAAAATCAGTGTGGCTATCATGTAAAGACAATATTAGATCTGTAGCAATGTGTATCTATCATGTAAAGACAATATTAGATCTGTAGCAATGTGTATCTATCATGTAAAGACAATATTAGATCTGTAGCAATGTGTATCTATCATGTAAAGACAATATTAGATCTGTAGCAATGTGTATCTATCATGTAAAGACAATATTAGATCTGTAGCAATGTGTATCTATCATGTAAAGACAATATTAGATCTGTAGCAATGTGTATCTATCATGTAAAGACAATATTAGATCTGTAGCAATGTGTATCTATCATGTAAAGACAATATTAGATCTGTAGCAATGTGTATCTATCATGTAAAGACAATATTAGATCTGTAGCAATCTGTATCTATCATGTAAAGACAATATTAGATCTGTAGCAATCTGTATCTATCATGTAAAGACAATATTAGATCTGTAGCAATGTGTATCTATCATGTAAAGACAATATTAGATCTGTAGCAATGTGTATCTATCATGTAAAGACAATATTAGATCTGTAGCAATGTGTATCTATCATGTAAAGACAATATTAGATCTGTAGCAATGTGTATCTATCCTGAGTGTGACAGTTAACCTGTGACAGTTGACTAATGACCACTAACAACTCACAGTTTTCTTGTCATTGATGCTGTCAATTATTCTAGCAAATGCCACCAGTGCTGGGATATCAAAATAATTCTCAAAAAATCTCCATCCTGTAAGCAAGGAAATCATTTCATTTGGTAAGCAGGTTAACATATTCTGTTAGCAGCTCTATGCTTACATTAAAGGTTACATTGTGTAATTAACTATTGTGTGACCATGACCTCTGACCTGTATTGTGTAATTAACTATTGTGTTACCATGACCTCTGACCTGTATTGTGTAATTAACTATTGTGTGACCATGACCTCTGACCTGTATTGTGTAATTAACCATTGTGTGACCATGACCTCTGACCTGTGTAATTAACCATTGTGTGACCATGACCTCTGACCTGTATTGTGTAATTAACCATTGTGTGACCATGACCTCTGACCTGTGTAATTAACCATTGTGTGACCATGACCTCTGACCTGCAACAAAGTCCCCTAACAAGACAAGCACCTACTTCCTGCTAGACACTTCATGCCCTGCATGAAAGTTTGGAAATGTGAAAACTTTTTCTCTCTACCATAGGCTTCTTCCAGCTGTGCTGTGGTCAGCTTCCTTGTTCCATGGGTGGCCCTGGTGGGGTGAAATCATGTACACCTAGCATGTACACCTGGCATATAATCCAGTCATGTACACCTAGCATGTACACCTGGCATATAATCCAGTCATGTACACCTAGCATGTACACCTGTCATATAATCCAGTCATGTACACCAGTCATGTACACCTGTCATATAATCCAGTCATGTACACCAAGCATGTACACCTGTCATATAATCCAGTCATGTACACCAAGCATGTACACCTGTCATATAATCCAGTCATGTACACCAAGCATGTACACCTGGCATATAATCCAGTCATGTACACCTAGCATGTACACCTGTCATATAATCCAGTCATGTTCTACATTCATGTACACACGTCACAAACACCACTCATGCACACCAGTCATGTACACCACCCATGTAAGCCTACACTAAACTTGTACACCAACCATGTAAGCCTAAACTAAACTTGTACACCACCCATGTAAGCCTACACTAAACTTGTACACCACCGATGTAAGGCCTGTACACCTGACCTGTACACCTAACCTATACACCAGTTAAGTTGAGAAAAAACTCACCTGAGTATGCTACCTTGTTTATCCAGCTTTAGAACATTTCCCTTTTCAAAGTCCACCAGCAGACCTTTGTAGCTGATCAGATAGGACAAAACCATTAAACTTTTAGTTTGGAACCCCAGTCAGAGCGCTCCTTTACATAGTAGCTGGCCAGTTTGACTACATTACATGCCTTACATGGTGTTTACACTTACGACATGTTTACTATACATTTCTAGAACACAAACCCCGCCAAAAGTTATTTTTATCCGGGAACATTTTCTTCACAGAATGTGTATACTTTAGCATCCACACTTGCTGAACATTTTTTTAAACGTGACCTTTGACTTGAACTAAAACAAAAAATTCTAGAACACAAAAAAATTTCATTAAAAAATGTTTTAATAACAAGCTTTTATGTAATAATGCACTAAAAAGTAGTAAATAAATTATAGACTACTATTTAAATAACTATAAAGAAAAGCGTGGGTTACTTTAGTATCTATTGGATACCTTTACTAATGTTTAGGAGAGACCCACGCTTTTCTTTAGTTATTTAAATAGTAGTGTATAATTTATTTCCTTCTTTTTAGTGCATTATTACATAAAAGCTTGTTATTAAAACATTTTTTATGAAATTGTTTTTAGTACTTTATACGTTTTATTTACACCAGAGTTACATGACTAAAAAACATTGCGCACCTATTGAACGTGATGAGCGTGATGACACATATATAATAGCGCGGAATAGTTTGATGAACAGCCTACTAATTAGGACAAAATTTTAATTTATTCATAAAAAATTAATCAGGAAGCGAGTTTAATAAAAGCTTGTAAAAAGGGGTGTGGTTTTGCGCCCAGTGATTCGGAAGATGTTCCATATATAGTATATATATATATATATATATATATATATACCCATAACATGTATAGTAAACATTTAAGTAGGTTAAGTCTAGTAAAGATGTCTTAAGTGTAAATGCATTGTTAGTTTTTGCATTCATAAAATTTTTGTCTTTTCAACTGACTTACATTAAATCTTTATCCTGATCCAGCTCATGAAAAATTGATGGCTCGTAATTTCTTTCTTCAACTAAATATTTACAAACACCTCTGTATACCATCTGTAAAGAATATGGGGAATTAGTAAAAATTAATTCATACAAGATCTAGCTGCATGCCTGTGCTCTACCATGGTGAATCTTTTTTAAATGTACCATACCAACTTGATAAATTCTAAATAAATCCACTAAGTGAAGTGACTAATCTAATAGATCTAGATCTAAATTTATCTAGAATCTAGATCTATAATCTAGACTAGATCTAGAGAGATCTAGCTAGACCTCGAGTCTGGACCTCTATTATTTACTAGATCTAGATCTATTTATTTATTTACTTTGTAAAATGGTACGAGTTTGTATCGGGCGAGTGTGAAGTCCATATCAAAACCAAGGACATCATAGTCTGTAAAAGTTATGGATTTAGATTTTTTTTCTAAATCAGACATCCCAGTTTAAATGTAAGTGTAAGGCAACAATTTTTTTAAATATTTTGACAATTATTTCTACAAAAATTTTGAATCTAAAAGAAACTAGATCTCGAAATATATTTATATTTTATTCTGTAAGATCAGACGACATTCTACGAATCCACACTAAAGTTTCTACTGCCTGTTTTTAACAAATCAGACACATAATTTCGTAAGTTTTTAAAAAACTGTCTCTTCATACTAGCCTAGGCCTAATACAAAATTTCACAAAAAAAAAAAATAGATTCTAGATCTAAATAAAAAAAACAAAAAAACAACCGTTTTTATAACAAGCTTTTATGTAAAAATGCACTAAAAAGTAGAAAATAAACGTTTTTCTTAAAATATATAATAATACACAACTATTTGAATAACTATAAAGAAAATTTATTGGAAACCTTTGCTAATAGATCTAGTAATATTTAAGGAAGAAAACCACGCTTTTCCTAGTTATTTCTTGAATCGTAGTGCTTAATTATATATTTAAAGAAAGTCGATCTCATTGTTTTTCTACTTTTTAGTGCATTTTTACATAAAAGATTGCTTTTTAAACGTTTTTCATGAATACTTTTTTCAGTGCTTTAATTTTTCCTTTTTCGCAGTGGCGTAGCGAGGTCGGGTGTCACCCGGTACCGCACTTAATGGTGTCACCCCCCAGAGGCGTAGCGACCCTTCCCGGGGACAAACTTTCAAGTTTTCGATTTGCACCCCCCCCCCCCTCAAACTTTTGATTTGCACACCCCCCTCCCTCAAACTTTCGATTTGCACCCCCCCCCCCTCAAGTTTTTCTCTATATATTTTGCTATTTTTTGCCTCGGTGTCACCCCCCTAAATGGTGTCACCCGGTGCGGTCCGCACCCCCCGCCCCCCCCCCTCGCTACGCCCCTGCGCATGTGTATATGTATTCATATTTTTTTTCTGCTGGATGTATTTAATTTTTTTTACCCCCCCCCCCCCCATAAATGGATTAACATATAGCTTATTACGATTCTCAACCAAACCGTTTTTTTCAGGCATATAGATCTATATTGCAACGTTGAGTTGATGTAACTCTTCCCCCCCCCCCCCTTGTCACCCCCACTGTGATTGCTTTATACTGTGCTCAGATAACACTAACGATTTGTATCTATATTCGGGATTTGTCCACTTTGCTCTTAAAAGACTATTTTATTCACTCTAATTAATCACTAAATTAAGTATAATTATCTTTTTTCTGCATATATATTTTGCTATTTTTTTGCCTTGGTCTAAATCAGATACTGGACTTTGGTCTAAATCAGATACTGGACCTTGATCTAAATCTGATACTGGACCTTGGTCTAAATGTTTTCATCTGATATAATTTCAGTTGTATTTTTAAAATAATGTTTTCGCCGCAATCGGACAAGAACTACTTCTACTCGCGAAAATATTTTTGAGTGACGCTTGAATGAGGTCTAAAATAACACTCACCAATTCACTGCTGTGATAGTGACCAAAACAAACATCCTTTCTGGGAGAAATTTTGCGCGTCACTTAATGTGACTCTGTGACACTTACTGTGACTCTGTGTATCATGGATGATCGACCTGCTGATCGGGGGTGGGGGGGGGGTGGCATTAGTGATCTCACCTGCGTCAGTAAGCACGAGTGACGTCAATGGTGACTCTGACGGACTTTTAAAGCTTACGGTCGATGTTCCTCCGAGTCTACACAACTCACTTCGCTACCGGCTGGTCATTTAACATCTCTGGACTCACAAACCATCTGATACACCCCAGATACACATCAGATACACCCCAGATACACATCGGATACAACTTAGATACATCCCAGATATTCAACAAGCTTGTCTTCTTGTCTTGGTAAGTATCCAAAACTAATTAAATAAAGTCGTCATTAATTAATGATTAATTAAATAGGGTTTATATTTTCTGTTTCCGTGTTATAAAATGATTCCGTGTTATAAAATGTTTCCGTGTTATAAAATGTTTCCGTGTTATAAAATGTTTCCGTGTTATAAAATGTTTCCGTGTTATAAAATGTTTCCGTGTTATAAAATGTTTCCGTGTTATAAAATGTTTCCGTGTTATAAAATGTTTCCGTGTTATAATTCTGTCTTTAAAAGGAGCTTCCAGCACGCTTCAACTTGAAGCACATATAATACCGTAAGGTCCTGCTTCAACTTGAAGCAGATATAATACAGTAAGGTTCTGCTTCAACTTGAAACACATATAATACAGTAAGGTTCTGCTTCAACTTGAAACACATATAATACAGTAAGGTTCTGCTTCAACTTGAAACACATATAATACAGTAAGGTTCTGCTTCAACTTGAAGCAGATATAATACAGTAAGGTCCTGCTTCAACTTGAAGCAGATATAATACAGTAAGGTCCTGCTTCAACTTGAAGCAGATATAATACAGTAAGGTTCTGCTTCAACTTGAAGCAGATATAATACAGTAAGGTTCTGCTTCAACTTGAAACACATATAATACAGTAAGGTTCTGCTTCAACTTGAAACACATATAATACAGTAAGGTTCTGCTTCAACTTGAAACACATATAATACAGTAAGGTTCTGCTTCAACTTGAAGCAGATATAATACAGTAAGGTCCTGCTTCAACTTGAAGCAGATATAATACAGTAAGGTCCTGCTTCAACTTGAAACACATATAATACAGTAAGGTTCTGCTTCAACTTGAAACACCAACTTCCCATCACGTTATATAGTGGTGTCTGTCCACATTATATAGTGGTGTCTGTCCATCACGTTATATAGTGGTGTCTGTCCACATTATATAGTGGTGTCTGTCCATCACGTTATATAGTGGTGTCTGTCCATCACGTTATATAGTGGTGTCTGTCCATCACGTTATATAGTGGTGTCTGTCCATCACGTTATATAGTGGTGTCTGTCCATCACGTTATATAGTGGTGTCTGTCCACGTTATATAGTGGTGTCTGTCCACGTTATATAGTGGTGTCTGTCCATCACGTTATATAGTGGTGTCTGTCCATCACGTTATATAGTGGTGTCTGTCCACGTTATATAGTGGTGTCTGTCCATCACGTTATATAGTGGTGTCTGTCCATCACGTTATATAGTGGTGTCTGTCCACGTTATATAGTGGTGTCTGTCCACATTATATAGTGGTGTCTGTCCATCACGTTATATAGTGGTGTCTGTCCACGTTATATAGTGGTGTCTGTCCACATTATATAGTGGTGTCTGTCCATCACGTTATATAGTGGTGTCTGTCCACATTATATAGTGGTGTCTGTCCATCACGTTATATAGTGGTGTCTGTCCACATTATATAGTGGTGTCTGTCCATCACGTTATATAGTGGTGTCTGTCCACATTATATAGTGGTGTCTGTTCATCACGTTATATAGTGGTGTCTGTCCATCACGTTATATAGTGGTGTCTGTCCATCACGTTATATAGTGGTGTCTGTCCATCACGTTATATAGTGGTGTCTGTCCATCACGTTATATAGTGGTGTCTGTCCATCACGTTATATAGTGGTGTCTGTCCACGTTATATAGTGGTGTCTGTCCATCACGTTATATAGTGGTGTCTGTCCATCACGTTATATAGTGGTGTCTGTCCACGTTATATAGTGGTGTCTGTCCATCACGTTATATAGTGGTGTCTGTCCATCACGTTATATAGTGGTGTCTGTCCACGTTATATAGTGGTGTCTGTCCATCACGTTATATAGTGGTGTCTGTCCATCACGTTATATAGTGGTGTCTGTCCATCACGTTATATAGTGGTGTCTGTCCATCACGTT